>NW_027510148.1:2175177-2481040 GCF_048772815.1 Callospermophilus lateralis
GGGAGATCAATATCACAGCATTCACTGTACCCAACATGCAACCATAGATCAGTTAGCTTCCATTTTTACATTTACACTTTTGTCACTATAATCATAAATGAGTTTGGTTATCTTATACCATAGAGTCAATAGGTTTATGTAATGGTTTGCAGTTTCTAATTGTAGAAGGGGGGCCTGGGGGTTTGGCTGAGATGTTTATGAGGTAGGATGTGAGAGTATGGAGGTATTAGATTATATGACTAATGAGAGGGTAATCATAAGAAGTTTGTTGTTAGAAGGAGAAACAAGAGATAGGTAAACCCATGCAAGACTCCCTGTCACCTCAGCAACAGGATAACTGCTACCAACCCTAGTAGAGATAACTCTGGTGCAACCAGGACCACAGGGACCTTGGTGATATCTTACCAGGTCCTTATTGTTGTCCCTTGATAGAAGCAGTGATATTCCAGTTTCATGGTGATGGCACCCTCAAGCCTATATGTACCCTGATGTAGGGCTGTGGAGCCACACTTTGGTAAAAAAGAAACCTAGCATGCGGTGCCTCTCTCTCTCCAGGTTGCTGGGCCACAGAGCGCTGGAGTGGGCGGAGATCCTGGAACAACACACATACCAAGTTCTAAAAGATAATGGATGCGAATCAAGAATCTTATAGCCAGCAAAATGAAGCTTCATATTTGATGACAAAATAGAAACTTTCCATGATAAACAAAAGCTATAAGAATTTACACCAAGAAAGCCTGCCCTATAGAAAATTCTTGGCAGAATATTCTACAAGGAGGAAATAAAAAACAACAATAAAAATCTGCAAAGGGAAGAACTATAATAAAGGAAACACAAACCAAAGGAGAAACCAAGTCAATTTAAATAAATAAGATTGACCAGAAATACAAATCATGTCTCAATAATAACTCTGAATATTAATGGCCTAAGCTCACCAATCAAAAGTCTTAGACTGGTAGATTAGATTAAAAAAAAAAAGACCCAATAATATGTTTCCTTCAAGAGACTCATCTCATAGGAAAAGACATCCACAGACTGAAAATGAAAGTTTGAGGTAATATGTATTATTCACATGGTCTGTATAAACAAGCAGCGATTTCCATCCTTGTCTCAAACAAAATAACTTCAAGCCAAAGTTAATCAAAAGGAATAAAGATGGACATTTCATACTGCTTAAGGGGAACATACATCAAAAATATATAACAATTATAAATATATATGCCCCCCAAAATGGAGCATTTGTGTTTATCAGTCAAACTGTTCTCAAGTTCAAGAGTCAAATAGACCACAACACAATAAATCTGGGAGACTCTAACACATCTCTTTCACCACTGGATAGATCTTTCAAACAAAAGCTGAACAAAGAAACTATAGAATTCAATAATATAATCAATAACTTAGACATAATTGACATATATAGAGTATATTATTCATCAAGGAGCGAATACACTTTCTTCTCAGAAGCACATAGTTCCTTCTTTAAAATAGATTATATATTATGCCACAGAGCAACTCTTAGCAAATACAAAAAAGTAGAGATACTGCTCTGAATCATAATAGAATAAAATTAGAAATCAATAACAAAATATAAAATAAAAGCTATTTCATCACTTGGAAACTAAATAATATGCAATTGAATTAACAATGGGTTGCAAAAGATATCAAGGAGGAGATAAAAAAATTCTTAGAGGTAAATGAGAACACTGATACAATATATAGAAATCTCTGGGACACTATGAAGGCAGTTCTAAGAGGAAAGTTCATTGCATGGAGTTTATTCCTTCAAATAAGAAAAAGTCAACAAATAAATGACTTAACATTACATCTCAAAGCCCTAGAAAAAGAAGAACACATCATCCCCCCCAAAGCAGTAGAAGATGGTAAATAATTAAAATCAGAGCTGAAATCAATGAAATTTGAACAATTGAAAAAATTGATAAAACCAAAGTTGGTTCTTTGAAAAAAATAATAAAATTGACAGACCCTTAGCTATGCTGACAAAGAGGAGAGAGAAAACTCAAATCACTAAAATATGTGATGAAAAAGAAAATATCAGGACAGACACTATAGAACTATAGAAGATAATTAGAAATTATTTTGAAAATTTTTACTCCAATAAAATAGAAAATATTGAAGGCATTCACAAATTTCTAGAGGCTTATGCTATGCCCAAACTAAGTCAGGATGATATAGACAATTTAAACAGATCAATTTTAAGCAAGGAAATAGAGGACACCATCAGAAGCCTACCAACCAAGAAAAGCCCAGGACTAGATGGACACACAGCTGAGTTCTACAAGACCTTTACAGAAGAACTAACACCAATACTCCTCAAAGTATTTAATGAAATAGAAAAAAGGGAACACATTCAAACTCATTCTATGACGCTAATATCACCCGGATTCCAAAACCAGACAAAGATATACCAAAGAAAGAAAACTTCAGATAAATGTCACTAATGAATATAGATGCAAAAATTCTCAATAAAATTCTGGCAAGTTGAATACAAAAACTATTAAAAAGATAGTACACCAAGATCAAGTAGGGTTCATCCCAAGGATGCAAGGTTGGTTTGACATATGGAAATCAATAAATGTAATCATCACATCAATAGGCTCAAAGATAAAAACCATGTGATCATCTCAATTGATGCAGAGGAAACATTTAACAACATACAGCACCTCTTCATGTTCAAAACACTAGAAAAACTAGGAATAACAGGAACATATCTCAGCATTGTAAAACCTATCTATGTTAAGCCCTAGGCCAACATCATTCTAAATGGAAAAAAAATTGAAAGCACTTCCTCTAAAAACTGGAACAAGACAGGGATGCCCTCTTTCACCACTTATATCCAACATAGTTCTTGAAAATCTAGCCAGAGCAATTAGACAGACAAAAGAAATGAAGCCATACAGATAGGAAAAGAAGAACTCAAACTAGCACTATTTGCCAATGATATATGATTCTATACCTAGTAGACCCAAAAAATTCCACCAGAAATTTTCTAAAACTAATAAATAAATTCAGTAAAGTAGCAGGATATAAAATCAACACTCATAAATCCAAGACATTCTGTAGATCAATGACAAATCCTCAGAAAGAGAAACTAGGAAAACCACCCATTTATGATAGCCTCAAAAAATAATAAAATACTTGAGAATCTACTTAATGAAAGAGGTGAAACATCTGTACAGTAAAAACTACAGAACATTAAAGAAAGAATTTGAAGAAGACCTTAGAATATGGAAAACTCTACCTTGTTCTTAGATAGGCAGAATTAATATTGTCAAAATGATCATACTACCAAAAGCAGTATACAGATTCAATGCAATCCCAATCAAAATACCAACGACTTTCCTCTCAGAAATAGAACAGGCAGTCATGAAATTCATTTGGAAAAATAAGAGACCCAGAACAGTCAAAGTAATCCTTAACAAGTGAAGCTGGTGGCATTACTATTCCAGACCTTAAACTGCACAGTGGTTAATGAACTAATAATGTGTGGTGGCATTGTTGACAACTCACCTAGATTGGCTTCTTCTACTGATTTACAGATGAAGAGCTACTAAGCACGTTCTGCCCTTTCTGCATTTTTGTAGCATACAGAGTAGGCTACCATGAGGTCATTCAAGCCTTGGGCCCCTGTGAAGTTGCAATGTAAGTCTATTTAGATCAGTGCTTGCTCAACAAGTATTACTGAGGATACAAATAGGGCCACAAGTATTTCAGATCTTCAGGTTTTGTAAATTAATATAATTTTAAAATAATTGTATTACTATTAGAAGACAAATACAATAATAAAATACATAAAAAGTAAATATATATGACAAGTTCTGAGTATAGTAAGAAAAATTAATTTGAAAAAAATAATTTCAAACCCATAAGTGGCAGGATGAAGAACTATCACATGCAGTACTTGCAAACACTGTGCAGACCTCTCACACACTCCATGCATATTACTATTGAAGCACTAGAAATCATGGCAAATACTACAGTTTTCACAAGACTTCTCTGTGCCTGTTACTTTTGCATAATTAACACTTCACTCCCTGGACTAGCGATAAATGAAGGATGGGATTGCAATTTGCTGAGTGAATAAAAATGAGGCTTCGGATGTATTTGGACTCTACTCTGCCAAGTACTCCCTCCTGAGTGTTTCCTATTCTCTGTTTGTGAACAGAACCCCATCTGTCCTTGGCTTTTCCCATCCAATGTATGTGCAGCCTTGGTGAATCTGTGCAGTCAGCACAATGACATGTGGGATGTGGGGAGCTCAGTCACCACTGCTTTATGTGAACCTGGTGCCTGGCCAGTGGAAGCAGGGCCCCTGGAGCCCAGAGATCAGCCTGCAGAGACAGCAGGGGGCCTGAGCACACCACCAGGCAGCAGCCCTCCTGAGCCCAGGATAGAGGACCTGGTCACTTGCCAGCATGAACAGTGGATGATACATAGGAACTCTTCTGCTATCGCCCTAAGTCGTTATGGAGAAACTATTGACACTGAGGAGAGACTGATGGTGCTCACTGTGTGTATTTTCATCTCTGCCCTCCTTCACCTCAGTGTGATTGAGGGGTGTTAATGGCGATCAGTTAACACTTAGGGTGGTGAGCAACTCTCACTCACTCCCCTACTTTTTAATTTTTACTTCAAATTAACCCCTTAATCCATTATACACATTGCCCACATTATCCCTAATATCAGTCACTAGAAAACACTACAGATATTCTGTATATTTGAATGTACATATTTTTGAAATTTTATAAAAATAAAATCACTCAGTGTATGGTCTCTATTCTGACTGAAGTTAGCCTAACATCATTGAGATTCATCCACCTTGTAGCATATACCATTTGTTCATTCCTTAAGGATGAATGACATACCATTATATGCATATGCCAGAAATATTTTAGTCAACACATCTACTTGTGGACATATTTTTTTCATTCTCTATTATACTGTGAATGACTGGTTATCATATGTTTTGCCATATTTCACATCTCTGGTGAACACTTTATACTCTATGTGATTATGTAGTAACTGTGTCAGTTTGGCATTGCTGTGAAATTCTGGTTGTCTAGGAAGGTAAAGAGATAAGAGGTGAGAAGCAAAAATGTAATCAATAGAATTGCATTACATACTGGTGTGCATGGTGTTTTCTTTTATTTGGCCATTGCTTCCCTGCAGAGGAAAGCTCACTCTTGGTTTTCTGATATGTTTACTCATTTCTGATCAGAGTACATCTCCCAGTGCAGGTGTGGAGGTCTGCAGCCCAGGGTCTGGGCCTGACCTATAGGGCTTGTCCTCAGCTCCCCATCAGGCCTCCCCTGATCTCCTGAGACTCCCATGCAGAGCACTTCCAGGGTTGCCCACCTCCTCTCCTCTGTAACCAACTGTTTGACAGTGTGTTCTTTAATTCTCTCTTTAGCTAATTAATAAGTTACCTTTTGTCCTCTTCCATAAATACAATTTCAACATTATTTTGCCATTGTATCAACACTTAACAATTTAAATCATGAATAATAATTCACATTATAATTATTTCTTAACATTTCTATGTTGGAATATGTTCATAATCTTGAGGTTCTTAACACCATGAACATGAAAAATTTTCACTCATGGGAAACCATGTAGAATTCAAAGTTTTCCATTCCAGGATCACAGGACCAGTTTGTGGAGAACTGAGGTGACCTGACACCACATAGACTCTCCTGCTGTTCCCCATTCACCCGGCTACTGCCCCAGGAAGAGGATGGTCCTGTCTCCAGACCACACGCCTTCAGACCTGGACCCGTCCCACCTCCCACTGGAGGATGTAATTACAGGGATGGTGGTCAGAATCAGGGAGGTTGGTGTTTATTTCACAATGGGCATGAATTTTCCAGTAGTCCCATTTAGTCTACCTGCTTTCTGTTTCTCCCCAGCCCAGTTCCTCCTGGACACAAACCTGAAGTTCACACCTGAGTGACATCCTTGTTCACAGCATGCTCCTTGTACTTTGAGGCAGAGTCCCTTTTCTACTTGACATGCTGATTTAATTTTCTCCAATACTGTGTATTGGGCTACACAGGAGGCTCAGATAAAAATAATTTTTCTGGGAACTCTGTAGAATTTCAAATTTTTTCCACTTTTGTGTACTGTTAGAAATCAGTGTGTTATACTATTTTTTACTAAATCACTATGTAATCAATAATACAATCATTGATACAAATTCCTTGATTTGAATATTGTATCATTCATGTTTTTCTCCTTTTAGTAGCAAGTGCATGACTTCCTACACAGTGGTTAGTGAACTAATGCCTGGTGCCTATGTTGACTAACTACTCACCTGCACTAGCTTTCTGTATTCTACTGATTTACAGATGAAGAGCTCCCAAACAGGCTCTGTCCCTTCTATATGGCTGTAGCACACACAGTGCATGCTGATGATAGGTCATGCAAGCCCAGGGGCTTGTGCACTTGCAAGGTAAAATCTCTTTAAAGCAGAAATTTGTCAACAGGTGTTTACCAATGATACAAATATGACTACAGGTGTCACAGATGCTGAGGTTTTGGAAAGAAGAAAAGTATTGGTATTTTTATATAATTTGATTAATATGAAAAAATAATACAATGATACAGAGTGTAAGAAAATAAATACATATGACAAGTTCAGAAGATGTTACGTTATGAGATAAATCCATATTAAAAACCTTGTAGGTTTACACCCTTCTATACTGACTTCTGGGCTCTCCAGCAGTCCTTGGTGAAAACCTCTAGACATTTGTGGCAAATGTGAGATGGACAATTGAATATGTGTTTGGGATCTGGAGGCTGATGTAGAACTGCAGACATTTTCTGTGTTTCTAGTTTATTTCTACTAAAACATATACTGTTTTTGTTTCTCCAAAAGAAATTAATTAATTCTCCATGAAGTAGATTGAATTATATTATCCTCATTGTTGTTCTTCTTTGCTTATGTGATTTAATTACAACTTGAAAACATTTTTGAATAGAACTTACTGTTTTCATGGATCAGTTTCATAGAAAAGTCCAGATTATGGATGTGATACAATAAATATATGCATCACCATCTAACATTCATAAGCACTCAAAGAATTTCTGCAGAACTACAAAATATGAGTACTTTAGAACCTAGATTCTTTAATCTAAGAAATCAGCTTTAGTTTGTTTACCTTGACCTCAATAATTTTAGAGTGTTCAGAACTACATCTTCCTTTAAAGTGTGAAATGATTATTAAAAATTTCCTAATAAAATCCAAAATATGGGGACATAAATAAAGCAAATGTCAGGTAGCATGAGCATCAGGAACAGAAGTAGGAGGAGAGGTTAGCATGGGTTTAATGCCAGAAGTATAAGAGGGATGGCTCCAAGTGCTTTTCTCCTAAAGTAGGGACAGCGGGGAGCTTTCCCTTTTGATAATTCCCTTGATAGTGCTTAACATGAGTAAAGGTATGGCACACAGATTGCATGTAAATATGCAAAGATTTCTTGAGTTGTAAGATACAGGAATTCATTATTTTCTAAATTATATATTTCTATATTATTAATTATGGCTTAGTGCTATTGATCAGCCACCGAGGAATACTGAGGAGTACTTTATTACATCCTGACCTTCTTAATGTACTTGCAAAGACTGCACAACTGTAGTTTTTATATTTCTACCAGTGGACACAAATCCTCATCACATCTGATATACCTTTAGTATAAAGTGTGAAAATTATTGAAAAGGAGAATGGATTTGTGATCAGGAAAAAAAGGTATGGTTGATAAATTAAAAAATGTTTCAATGAAAATTGTATACAATATTAGATGTTTTTTTTTTTTCCCACAGCTACCGAAAAATATGTTAGTATGTACTTTGTATAAATGAATTCATTCATCTACCTCCCTGTCACCTGCAATGTATTTGGTACTTGGTCCTTGTTGCCTTAATCTGGATATATTTCTCTGTCATCTCTCAAATCTGTGCAGATAAGTTTGTGCATTTGTGTGTGTGGTATGAAAAGAAGAATTTTAACCCACAAGAGGCAGCATGAAGAAATATCACGTGCGGTACTTGCCAACACTGTGCAGATCTCCACCACACTACAGGTACACTATCAGTGAAGAACAGAAATCATCGAGAAAACTACAGTGTTTACAAGACTTCTCTGTGCCAGTTATTCTTTGCAGAATTAACTTTCTGGTCTAGATGATAATCTGGATGAGATTGCAGATTGCTGAGCAGGATAAAGATGAGGCTCAGATGCCTTTGGAGTATAATGCCAAGAATTCACTCCTGAGTGTATCCTGTTCTCTAGGTGGGAGCAGAACTGAGTCTCTCCTTGGCTTCTCCTATCCACTCTGTCTGCAGTCAGGGTGCATCTGGGTAGTCAGCACATGGTATGTAGGATGTGGGGAGCTAGGTCACCTCTGCTTTAAGTGAATCTGGTGTCTTGTCAGTGGGAACAGGGCCCCAGGGAGCCCAGAGCTCAGCCTGCAGAGACAGCAGGAGGCCTGAGCATACCACCAAGCAGCAGCCCTCCTGAGCCCAGGAGAGAGGATATGGCCATGTACCAGCATGGACAGTGGATGACACTTAGAAACTCCTCTGTTGGACATCATTCTAAGAGTCATTATTGAGAAATGAGTAACACTGAGGAGAGACTGATGTTTCTCTGTGTGTTTTCATCTCTGCCCTTTTTCACCTCAGTATGAGTTAGGGGTGTTCATGGGGATCAGTTAACATCAAGAGTGGTGGGCAACTCTCACTCACTCCAAAACCTGAAAGTGGGAAAAATCTAACACTATCTGCCATTTAGCTGCAAATTTTTTTGTCATGGAGATGAAAGGCACATGTCATGAATTTAGCCTTTGTAACAATTTGTTATTATCAATTCAGTGTTATGTACAAAAATATGCAATTGTACAACACCCAAGTACATCTTATTCCCAAGTATTTGTTTCAGTCTTAATGAAACATCTATCGATTGTCCCAACTTATCTTTACTTACTATCACTTGAAGGCACTAAGTATAATCTCCATGTTTGAATTTATGTCCTGGAGATTTTGTATAAGTAGATCATTCAGTATGTGATCTTTTTTATGACTTCACTAAGCCTGATATTTTCACAATTGTTTCACATTATAATATCTATTAGTATTTTATTCTTTTAGTGGATGAATAAGTTTCCATTATATATTTATATCAGCATTTTTAAAATCCATATATCTACCTATAGCCATTTTGGTCCTTTGTTCTTTTAAATAGTGTATGATTTGTCAATCACTGTCTGTTGGGTTTTGTTGCCTCCTGGGGTACATTCATATATATGGAGTGTTATTGTTTTCATGTGCCATTGGATTTGGTTTTTAAGTTTTGCTGAGAATGCTTGTATATGTCTTGATCAAGGATATGGGTCTATAATCCTCTTTTTTGGTGGTTTTTGTGTAGTTTTCTGGATCTTATATTAGGAAAATGATGGTTTTGTGGAATGTGACTTGAGGAGTTGAGGTTCATTTCAGTTCCCTGGAGTGGTTTCAGGAGACGTGGTGTCTCTTCTTTTTGAATGTTTGGTAAAAGAGTAGTGAAGCCATGAGCTGCTGGAGGTTTCTTTATTAGGAATCTTTTATTACTGATTCAAATTTATTGGTCATATTAATGTCTGAGTCTTTTATTTTCTCATAATTAAGTTCTGGTGTGTTACATCTGTCCCATATTTATTCCTTTTGTATAGATTTTCCAGTATGTTGGTATGTATTTGTTTATATGAGTTGCTAATAGGTCTTATCATTTCTGTAATATTAGTGAAAAGGTCTTCTTTTTATTCTTTTTTGATATGTTATTCATTTGGGTCTTTTTATTGTTAGCATAGCTAAAGATTTGCTAATTTTGTTTTTATTTTTACAAACAAATTTTTGTTTTCTTGATATTTTCTCTTGATATTTAGTGTTAATTGCTTATTTCTGATTTAATGTTTATCATTTCTTTTCCAACTGCTTTTTACACCTGTGGGTGTCTGTCTTCTATTGTCATGGTAGGGTCTGCACTTATTCTTTCTGTTTCTTTGATGCAGGCATTTAGTGCAACACCTTCTCGCTTAGTAGTGAATGCCATAGGTTTTTCATGAATGTCATACGTTTTTCCTTGTATGGTTCTATTTTCATTAATAGTCTTAGTAAAAGCTGTGTTTTCCAGTGGCTTCTAATATCTCTCATTTAAAGTTAGGGTTAGGGTTAGGTGGGTTGACCATGGAATGCACTTTTGCCAATATTTGATGGACAAGTTTGTGCATATGATGTTGGACTAACTCTTGTTCTTGTCAGCAGTATGTGAGTACATTGATTTCTCTCAACTTTAGCTACAAGAGATCCACCAACTGACTTGAAGTTTATGACTAGTCAATGTGCCATTGGATTTGGTATTCTAAGTGTTGCTGAGAATGCTTGTATATGGATCCTTGATCAAGACATATACTCTCTTTTTAAAAATTTGATTTATCCACTTTTAACACAACCCACACTTTCAGTCACACACTTGAGGGGACATTCCTTTCTCCTCACAGTGGTTCACAGGCTCCCCTTACAGTGGGTATGAAGATAAGAAAATCCAGTCTACTGTGTATCATGTCTTCTGGGCTCTGATCTCCTCTACTATCTCTTTTGCTCTTTTCACATCTTTTCTCTGCCTGGCCTAGTGTCCCCAAACAGACCAGGGGAGCTGCAACTCCAGGCTGGGTGGCCTTTTGCCTTCAGTACCTGGTCCAGCTGTGTGCATTGAGATACAGAGGGCTGAGTCCATTTTTTTTCTGTCTTAATTTCACTCATCAATATTTTGTAATTTTAAGTGCACGGATTGTTCATTTCCTGGGTTAAATTTAGTCTAATTAGTTTATATATTTTTTAAAAATTTGTTCTTTTTTAATTATCAATGACAGTAGAGTGTATTTTGACAGACTTATACAAACATGGAATGCATCATATTCTAATGAGAATCCCAGTCTTTTGAAGCATATACATAGGTTGATGCTATTGTAAATATGATGGTTTTTCTTAATTGATTTTGTGGTAGTACATTAAAATGAACAGAAAAGCTACTGGTGACAAATTTATCAAAATAAAAATTTCTTCTTTATCTCAACCTCTTCTGTAGTTCATTGCATATAAACCCTCTATAGTTGTTCCTCATTAATATCTGAGAATTGTTCATATTATACATTGTTTTTTTTTAAAGTTTCCCCTGTGTGTAAGAAGCAGTAGTTAATACCAGTCACTGGGTCCTTCTGTTTTATCACAGGTCATATTCAGAACCAGTTGCTTTGAAGGCTTCAGGGATGCTTGTATTGGCCAGGCACAGTTCCCTACCAGAAGTTCACATCCTGGCACTGTTAGATCCAGCTCAGAACCCTCAATACCAAGGTCACTAGCAGACCCTCCTTTCAGAGGTCTCTTCTGAGCTTTGAGGGGTCATCTCTCCCCTGGTTCCCAGCATTTACCTGATGTGCTACATTTCCAAAGATAGTAAATATTTATCTCTGAATTTATTCATGGAACTCTTTTTACTTATTTTGCCTTTTTTGTTTATTTTTAATTGTACACAAAGATTCACTTTAATATAATTATACACACATGGAATTTAATTTATTCTATTATATCCCTGGATCCCCTCTTTCCCCTCCTCATTCCCCCGATTCCCCTGTTCTATTTTACTAGTCTACCTTATCCTCATCTGTTTATTTATTTATTTTTAAAATTTATGTTTTCATTGTAGTTGCACACAATACCTTTATTGCATTTATTTATTTTTATGTGGTGCTGAGGATCAAACCCAGGGCCTCACACATGCTAGGTGAACACTCTACCACTGAGCCCCAACCCCAGCTTCTGTTTATTTATTTTTATTGGAATTTATAGATGCACATAGAGGTGGAATCCACTGTAGTACACTTATACACACTCATGACCCTTTCCTATCCCTTCTCCCTTTCTCTGGATCTTCTTCTTCTATTCCACATATCTTCCCTATGTCTTTATAATATCTAACCCAATTTGCCTCCTTACTTTTCTCTAGATTCTGCATATGAAAGAAATCATTTGACCCTTTACTTTCTGAGTCTGTCTTATTTCATTTAGCATGATGATTTTTTCCTCCATACATTAACCAGAAAATGTCACAATTTAATTATTTCTTTTAAATGAATAAAACTTTACTGTGTACATATATCACATTTTCCTTATTCATTCATCTGTTTACCATCATCTGGACTAGTTTCATAACTGGATATAGTGAATTGTGCTTCCATAAAATTTGATATGGCTGTATCACTGTAGTTACTGATTGTAGTTCTTTTGCATAAATAATGGGATGGGATAGCTGGGTCATAGGATGCTTCTGCTAATATTGTGAAAATGGCTGTACTACCAGAAGCATTAAACAGATTTAATGCTATTCCAATTAAAATCCCAATGACATTCTTCATAGAACTAGAAAAAGCAATCATAAAATTTATTTGGAAAAAATAAAAGAACCAGAATAGCCAATTCTTAGCAAGAAGATTGAAGCAGGAGACATCCCAATACCAGACCTTAAACTATACTACAGCGCTATAGTAACAAAAATGACCTGGTCTTGGCACCAAAGGAGACATGTAGACCAATGGTACAGAATAGAAGACACAGAGACACATGTCAAAAACTTCTGCTTTAACAGAGGAACTACTTGGAGACACCTCACATCCCATTCATAACATTTACTGCTGGCCCCTCAAACCCCATGTCCATTTCACAATGCAAAATTAATTTAGTCCATCTCCAAGTGTTTCATAGTCTTAATAATTCCAGCATTGCCCCAAAGTGGAAATCCAAAATCTTTCCTGAAACTGTAGGTGAACTATTGGCTGTGAACCCCTATAAAACATCAAAAGAAGTTACATACATCCAGTATTCACTAGCAGAGAGTAAATCTTCCAATAACAAAAGGCAGCAATAGGGGCATATAAAGAATGGATTAGGGATGAAAAAATGCAAAACCCTGTTGAACAAATGTGTCCCTCAACTCCGCCTATAATTCCTCATGTAGCATCTAAGACCCTTGACTACAAGAAGATATTTCCAAAGTGCTTAGGTATTCCTGCTCTTTGGCTTTGCCATTTGCAGAGCACAGGCAAATGCTCTCTTTTACTTTAGCTATCTCTGTAGTCAGCAGCTTTTCTTGGCCTGCAGTTCATGCTTTTGGTAACCTCTAATTTCTGGAAGTTCCATTCAAACTTTGGCTTCACCTTCAGAGCTTCATCTATCACCTGATCAGGAGCAGCCTGCAGGGCCTCAGACCCTACTACAGTTTGATTGGCATATGAGGCCTTTTTTAGAGATGGTGGTGAAAGGCAGCATGACCCCTTAACTTGAGCACCCTGCATTCCTGCAGAGCCAGCACAGTGCATATAATGCCAAAGTCTGTTGACAGCTTGCGCTACAGTTGGGTACCTGAAATTACTGCTATGATGATTTCTGAATGTCTTCCTTGCTGAGCAGGGAAAACTCACTTTCTGGGCCCCTGTGATAGTGGGGTGGCCCCAAGGCAGTTTGCAATGGAATTTGTCTTCTACATCCTTGAGTGTACAACAGAGGTGGTCTTGCAAATTCCTTACATGTCCTAAGCTTCTTCTGTATTTTGTCAGTTTGAAATAGTTGACATCTCTTAAGGGACTGCAATGACTTTACCACCACACCTTCCTTGGCCCTCATTTTCTCAATGATCACGTTAAAACTCTTTATCAAATATGGATTTTAACTCTACTAAAATAAGCAACTGTTTTCTTACAGTGCTATATGTCTCTGGTATTTATATGAATATTGTAAAGGCTATTTAAAACATGGAAAAATGTAATGGTTATGGCATAATATTGTCAGTCATGAATATTATCTGAAAGCAATCAGTAGATTATGTTACCATAATGTTTTGTTGGTGGCTCTCTTTACAGTAGATATTATCACACAATTTATCTTACTATAAAAATTTGTTTCTTTGTACAAAACTTGCACACAAAGTAAAGTTTTTTCTAAATTCTGAAGAAGTTTCATATCACACCCACACACCTACAGTGTTTTTGTGTAATTTGACACAAGATATGAAATATCATGAAGTTATTATATCAATATTTTCTCTTTTGGTTTCCTTCATCACCAAATCTTTCAATATAAAACATCTTATAACATAAGGAAAACATCCAAAGTCTTCATCAAGATAGATACATGTCATTAGGGATGGTTTTGCAATTTAATTTCATTCTTAATTCATATATTAAGTATAAACTTTACCCACCTAACTTAACTTAAAAATTGTTGATACAAGTCACCCATAGAGGTTCAGTAAGCTATAGTTCTGGAGGAAATACATGTAAATGTGGGGTTTGCAGAATTCATCTGGGATACTCTGAAGGTCTTTTTGCTCTAGCAGGGAACATTGGAGCAGTGGGAACCAGAAACCATAGACACAGTGGAGCTTGTGTTCTGTTTGGATCCTGTTAAGCAAGTCAAGGCTTCCTGTAGCAGCCAGTGCTGAGGTGTTCACTGGTTCCTATTACAAGCATTCCCCTACCTGCAAACTTTAAGAAATGCCTTTACTAATCAATCAAATATGTTCAGGCTTTTAAATTTACCTAGGTAATAATTACATAGGTTTTTTTTTTTGCACTTTTTTCCTATTAGTGTACTGGTGAATAAAATTGTTTCTCAAAAGTTAGAATTTGATGTAATTATTTTCATATATATATATATTTTTTCTCTTTTTGTTATATAAATATTCCTAGGTAACTTGATATGAGCATATGTCAGCTATAATTAATAGTTTGCAAAGCATATGTCAGTGAGGACACTAGAATGTTTGGAGAGTAATAACTTTTGTGAGATGATGAAAAATTGCCACAAGATTTGGAAGTGGCCCACCCCTGCAATTCCAGTGCATCAGGAGCTAAGGCAGGAGAAGAAGAGTTTCCAAGCCAGCATCAGGAACATAATGAGACAGTAAACAATTTACTAAGACCCTGTTTCTATATTAAACACATAAAAGTATGAAGATGCTCCCCTGAATTCAATTGCTGCTCTGGGAAAAATAAATAATTAAATAAACTGCCCCAAGGTTTTAGGAAACAAGTACAGAGAGAAGTTAAAAGTCTAGTAAAGTGAGAGAAATTTAAGTGTTCATGGAATCAGACACTGAGGCCAGACAATTACATTGTGGGAGGAAAACTGTCCAAAAGATGACCTGCATTTCAGCCTTGGGGTTTGGTCCCTGACACTGGGTCACTCATGAACAGCTTAGAAAGGTGGGGTCTATTTTCCAGCAGTTGGATTTATTATCGGGACTCAGGGGGTGGTAACAATGGTCCTCTGAATACTTCATGGACGAAGAAATTCTTCTTTTTTAATGTTCTAGATGGAGAGAAATATTATTGTGTTTCTCTCTGGATTTTTGGTCACAAATTCTTTAGGATTTAATTTTTGTATTTTTTTCAAATAATTAATTGACAAAAGTATATATCACAGTTCTTGCATATTTGACACTGGCTCTGAGTAAGAATAGATTATGGAGTATAAGTTATCTGTAGTTTAAATTGGTAAAATTTTCCTCTTTCACAGTATTTGATATCGGTAAGAGGACATATTGGATGAATTGGATGAATATATATATATATATATATATATATATATATATATATATATATATATATATATATATATATCCTCAAAGAATTTCAGCAAATATGTTGAATTATACTTTTTATTAAATTATGTATTGATAAAAAATACTTGGTAACCAATCTTACAAAAGAGGTAGAAGACCTCTACAATGAAAACAACAAAAAACAAGAAGGAAATTGATGACCTTAGAAAATGGAAAACCTCCCATGATCTTGGATAGGCAGAATTAATGTTGTCAAAATGACCATATTTCCAAAATCTTTATACAGATTTAATGCAATTTCTATTAAATCCCATTGTTATTCTTTATAGAAATAGAAAAAAGCAATTTTGAAATGCATTTGGAAAAATAAGAGATCCAGAATAGCAAGAGCAATCCTTAGCAAGAAAAGTAAAGCAGGAAGCATCACAATACAGAAATTTATACTATACTACAGAGCTATAGTAACAAAAACAACATGGTTTTGGCACCAAAATACACTTGTAGACCAATGGTTCAGAATACAAGACATAGAGACCAATCCACATAAATATCAATTATCACATACTAAACAATGGTGCCAAAAATAATTCAGAGAAAGGATAGCTTTTTAAACAAATAGTACTGTAAAAACTGGAAATCTATATGTGGCAAAATGAAACTAAACCCCCATCTCTCACCCTGCACAAAACTCAACTTAAAGTGGATCAAAGACCTAGGCAGTAGACCCAACACATTGTGCCTAGTAGAAGAAAAATTAGAACCACATCTTCATTATGTTGGCTTAGGACATGATTTCCTTAAAAAGATTCCCACAACACCAGAAATAAAATCAAAGATCAATAAATGGGATGATATCAACTAAAACATTTCTTCACAACAAAGGAAAAAATCAAGAACATAAAGAGAGAGCCTACAGAATAGGAGAAAGTCTTTACCACATGTACATGAATGAACACTAATCTCCAGGACAGATATATATATATATCTTCAAAAAACTTATTACCAAAGCAACAAATAACCCAATCAATAAATAGATTTAGAAACTGGACAGACACTTCACAGATGAGGATATACTATTGATCAACAAATATATGAAAAAATTTTTCAACATCTCTAGTAATTAGAGAAATGCAAATCAAAACTACTCTAATATTTCATCTCACTCCAGTCAGAATGAAAATTATCAACAAAAATCAACAATACCTGTTGGTGAGGATGTGGAGGAAAGGTACACTCATAAATTGCTGGTGGGACCGAAAATTGGTGCAACCACTCTGGAAAGCAGTATGGAGATTTCTTAGAAAACTTTGAATGGAACCACCATATGACCCAGCTATCTCACTTCTTGGTTTGTACCCAAAGAACTTAAAGACAACGTACTATAATGACACAGCTGCATCAATGTTTATAGCAGCTCAAGTCACAAGAGCTAAACTATAGAACCAAACTAGATGCCCTTCAACAGATGAATGGATAACAAAAATGTAGTATGTACACAATTGAATATTACTCAGCCTCAAAAAATAAAATTATGGCATTCTTGGGTAATGGATGGAGTTGGAGAATATCATGCTAAGTGAAGTAAGCCAATCCCCAAATACCAAAGGTTAAATGTTTTCTCTGATATGCAGTTTTGATCCATAAATGGGGGGAACATAGGGAAGTATGGAGGAACTTTAGATTGAGCAAAAGGGAGTGAGGGGAGGAAGGATGTGGGTGGACAAGGCTGGCAAAATGAGGCAGTCGCTATCACCCTACATACATACATGTATGGTTGCACAAACCGTAAAACTCTGTATCATATACCGCCAGAGAAATAAGAAATTATACTCCAATTAGAATAATGAGTTAAAATGCATTCTGCTGTCATGTATAACAAATTAAAACAAATAATTAAAAATAAAAATGTATACAATGACAAAATTACACGTTATGAAGTATCCATGGAAAAATATGGTAAATCACAAAATATACCTTATAAAATAAATCAGCTCCTAATGATGTAATCCCAGTGTAGGCAGGGTTAGATGGAAAGTCCAAATGTGAAGAGCTTTATCTAAGAACCACAAACAGGGAAATGAGGATAATCTTGAAATGCAACTTTATCATTTCCCTGAGAACAACTGTCTTTGCATAACTCTCCTCACAGCTTCCTTTACCTGTTTGTTCCTGAGACTGTAGATGAGAGGATTCAAGAAGGGAGGAACCATGATGTAAAAGGCAGAGAGAACCATGTCCTGGAGAGTGTCAGAGGTTGCTGAGGACCTCAGGTACACAGCTGTGCCAGAACTCAGGAAGACGGACACCACGAGGATGTGAGGGATGCAGGTGGAGAAGGCCTTCCCTGGGGCTCTGGTGGGAAATTTCAGCACAGCAGAAAATATGTGAATATATGACATGATTATTATAGCAAAGCAGCCACCACCAACAACTATAATAGAGACAAGAATAAGAATCATGTTGCTGGTGGTGTCAGAGCAGGAGAGCCTCAGCAGAGAAGGGACATCACAGAAGAACTGATAGACCACGTTTGACTGGCAGAATGACAGCCGGAATGTGTTCCCAGTGTGCATACCTGCATACAGCATACCACTGATCAGGGTGGCCAGGGTCATGCGGACACAAATCTGGGGGTTCATGATGAAGAGGTACTGAAGGGGCTGGCAGATGGCCAAATAGCGGTCCCAGGCCATGATGGTAAGAAATAGCATCTCCACATATGCACAAAAAAAGACCAGGAAGGTCTGTGTTGCACAGCCAGCCACTGAAATGGCCCTGTTGCCAGTGAGAGAGTTGACACAGGCACTGGGGACAGTGACTGAAATGTAGCATATGTCCAAGATGGACAGGTTCCTGAGGAAGAAGTACATGGGTGTGTGCAGGTTCTGGTCAGCAGTGGTGACAGTGACGATGAGAAGGTTCCCTAACAGGGTACCCAGGTAGGTCATTGGGAATACTGTGAAATAGAGGAAACTCAGATCCCAGCCATCAGGAGAGCCCACGAGGAGAAATTCAGTTACCATGGTGGAATTGGCCATTTACTAGAAATTCTGGTTGTTTGAGATGATGAAGAGTTAAAAAGAGGAAGTAAAAAACCTCATTAATGCAATTAGTTCACACATTCATGTCCAAATAATTTTCTTATATTTTGTAGTCACTTTCTCTGCATAGAAACATCACTCTTGTTTTTCTGATATGTTTACTCATTTCTGAGCAGAGTGAACCTCCCAGTGCTGGTGTTGAAGTCTGCAGCACAGGGTCTGGGCCTGACCTGCACGGGTTGTGCTCAGCTCCCCATAAGGCCTCCCCTGACCTCCAGAGACTCCATGCAGAGCACTTCCAGGGTTGCCCACCTCCTCGCCTGCATGCCCACCTGTGTGACAGTTCATTGTTTAATGATCTGTAGTTTATTTACCTTCATCCTTCTCCATAGACAAAATTCAATATTATTTTGCCATTACGTCCACACCTAATAATTCAACTTATACTGTATATTGTATTTTTTTTTTGTTTTTTTAAAAGATCTATGTATATCATGTGGAGTACTGATCACTACGAACATGAAAACATTTTGCTCATGAGAAAACCATCTCAAGATTTCAAATTTTCCCCTTCCAGCATCACAAGTACAGTGTTGTGAAAAACTGAGGTGACCTGAGTGCCCTTGAACTCTGCTGAAGTCCCCCACTCTCCCTGGTGCTCCCCAGGACAAAGGTGGTGCTGTCTCATGGACACACACCCTCAGCCAGACCTGTTCCAGCTCCTGCTGGGGCTCTTTATTCCTCTCCAGGTGATCAGGGTAAGGTCTTCAGAGCCTCTGGGTCCCTGTACAGCTGACATTCTCCTAAACCTCTACTCTGTATATTTATATGTTCTCACTCTGTGTTCAGCACCATGAAGTTGAAATTTCCTTTGTCTAGACAATAATTTATACTTTTTTTGTTGACACTTCCATTATTTTTCTTTCATCTCAATGGCATCATAATTATACAAAAAGTACTGAATATATATGTTAAAAGAATGTTTTTCCCATGGTTAGTTACAACACTTCTACAGCAGCTCAGACCACCCATAGGTGACTCAATCCAGAATCACTCATATTGTCATTTCCTCTGCCCTCTGCAAACCTGGTCCTTCTCAGTACCTTCTAGGTTAACCACACTTACCCTTAGAAAAGTGATCTTCCTATTGAGCCTCCCTGGGTTCCTCTGGAAATGTGTGTCCCCCAGGGTCAGGGGTGGGTAGCCAGACACATGTAGGTTGGTGTTAATTTTACAGTGAGGGTGAAGTTCAAGGAGTCCTACTCTGTCTACCTGAACACTGTCTTGCTTCATCCCCCATTCCTCCCTGACACAAACCTGAGGCTCACTCCCACGTGACCCCCTTGTTTATAGCATACCTTGGAACTTGCTGACAGAAGCCTTTTCTAACTGTGACATAGTTTGATATACTTTTCTCCATTACTGTGTATTGGGCTTTAAAGAAGGCTCAAATGAAACTTTTCCTCTGGAAACTGCTTTACAATCTTAAATTTTCCCCCCTTCTGTATAGTGTTAGAAACAGACATATTGTATTGCCTTGAATTAAATCTGTATGTATTCATCACTCAGATCACTGGTGCAAATTTCTTGATTTGGGACCTTGTATTGTTCATCTTTTTTAGTAGCTTGTGCATGACTCCATTCACAGTGGTAATGAACTAATGCCTGGTGGCTTTGTTGACTGATCACTCCCCTGGACTGGATTTCTTTATGCTACTGACGTACAGATGAAGAGCTCCCAATCAGGTTCTGCCCCTTCTACACTACTATAGCACACACAGTGCAGGATGGTGGGAGGTCATGCAATCGAAGGTGCCCTGTGCACTTGCAAGGTAAGATGTCTTTATAGCAGTAATTGCTCAAGAAGCATAACCAATGACACAACTATGGCTACAGCTATTTTTGATGGTTAAGTTTTGGAAAGAAGAAAAATATTGATATTTTCAAGTAAATTGATTACCCTAAGAGAAATAATGCAATAATACATTATGTGAAAATATAAATGCATATGACAAATTCAGAAGGTGATGGGTGATGAGACAAATGCATATTAAAAGCTTTGCAGGTTTTCATCCTTTTATACTGACTTCCAGACACTACAGGAGTCCTTTCTCACCACCCCTAGACATTTGTGTCAAATATAAGATAAACAAATATGTGCTCAGGATCTGGAAGTTGGCATAAACTACAGAGACTTTTTTTGTTTCCACTTTTTATACTAAACCATGTACTATTTTTATTTTTCCAATAGAACTTAGTAAATTTTCTAGTAATCAGTTTGAATCATATGAATTTAATTGATGTCCTTCATTGCTTATGTGTTTAACTACTTCTTGAAAAATTCTTCTCTATATTTGACTTACTTTTTTCGTGGATCAGTCTCACAGGAAACTTCAGATTATGGATATGACAAAATAAATATGGGACCACTACCTTATTTTTTGGGGTCCTCCAAGTATTCTTGTAGATCTCCAAAATGTGATTAATTTCTTCACCTAGATTTTTTTAAAAATAAGAAATAAGCCTTCAATTTTCTAGTTTGACCTCATAATTTTAGCATGTTTAGAACTACATTGTCCTTTAAGGAATTAAATGCTTATTGAAAATTCCCATAAACACCAAAAGTTGGTGACATAAATAAAACAAAGGTCAGGAAACAAAAAGGTCAAGAATAGAATCATAAAGATAAATTAGCATATTTTTAATGCCAGTAATTTGAAGAAGGGCTTCTGCAAATACTTTTGTCTGTTAGTGGAGAAAGCTGGGAGTTTTCCCTTTTGGTACTTCTCTGACAGTTCTTAACTATCAAATAAGTAGATTGCATTAAAAAATGCAGTGGATTGTTTGTGTTTTAAAATACAGGTTTTAATTATTTTCTAAATTACATATTTTTATATTAGCAATTATGGTTTAGTTTTATTGATCAGTTACTGAGTGATGCTGAGGAGCACTTTAGCACTTCTGACCCTCATACTGTGCTTCCAAAGCTGCATGACCCTATAGTTATATTTTTACCACTAAACTCACATCCTCATTAAGTAATATGCTTTCATTCTAAAATGTGAACAATTATTGAAAATGAGAACATATTTGTGATTAGGACAAAAAGGTGAGGTTGATGAATTCAAAATATTTCAATGAAAATTATATACCATATTGGATGTTTTTTATTTCCAACAGCTACTGGAAAATATGAATGTATGTAATTTGCATAAATGAATTCATATCTACCTCCCTGTCATTTGCAATGTATCTGGCATTTTGTCCCTGTGCCTTAATCTGAATATATTTCTTTGTCAGCCATCAAAACTGTGCAGATAATTTTGTGCATTTTCTAAGTGTGTGGTAAATAAAAGCTATTTGAATAGAAGAATTTTAAACCAATAAGAAGTAACATGAAGAACTATCACATGTATTACTTGCAAACACTGTGCAGACGTCCAGTCCACTGGAAATCAGAAAATAGTACTGTGTTTACAAGACTTCATTGTTCCTATAATTCTTTGAAGAATTAACCATTTTTTTTCCTGGGGTGGCTGACAATCTGGATGAAACTGCAATTTGTTGAGCAGCATGAAAATAAGTCTCAGAAGTGCCTGGACTCTAACTGCCAAGTACTCACACCTGAGTGTCTCCTGTTCTCTGGGGGGAGCAGAACTGCATCTCTCCTTGGTTTTTCCCATCAACTCTGTCTGCAGCCAGGGTGCATGTGTGCAGTCAGCTCAATGCTATGTGGGATGTGGGAGGCTCATTCCCCTCTGCTTTATGTGAACCTGGTGCCTGCCCAGTGGTAGCAGGACCCCAGGGAGCCCAGAGCTCAGCCTGCAGAGACAGCAGGAGGCCTGAGCACACCATCAGGCATCATCCCTCCTGAGCCCAGGAGAGAGGACCCGGCCACATGCCAGCATGGACAGTGGAATTTCTCTGCTGGACATCAGTGGAGAAATGAGAAACACTGAGGAGAGACTGATGCTTCTCACTGTGTGTTTCCATCTCTGCCCTCCTTCACCTCAGTGTGAATTAGGGGTATTTGGGAGTTAGATAATATTAAGAGTAGTGGGCAACTCTCATTCACTCACCAACCTGTAAATGGGAAACCTCTAACACTATCTGCAGTTTTGCTGCAAAAATTTCTTATCATTGAGATAAAATTCACATGACATCATGTTAACCTTTGTAAAAGTTCATGGTTATCAATTCAGTGTTATCTACCACATTACAAATTGTGCAACTTCCAAATACATCTTGTTCCCAGATATTTTTATCACTTTCAGTGAAACACTATCCATTGTCCCTACGTATCCTTACTTACAGTCACTTGAAGACACTAAGTATAATCTCCATGTTTAAATTTATGTCTTGCAGGTTTGGTTGAGTAGAATCATTTAGTATGGGTTCTTTTTTATGACTTGGGTCAGTCAAATGTTTTTCAAATTAATCCACATTGTAGTGTTTATTACAATTTTATTCTTTTAGAGAATGAACATTTTATATATGTATACCAGCAACTTTAAAAGTCTATATATCCTTCTATAAGCATTTGGTCCTTTGTTCTGTTATCATAGTGTGGCATTGCTTGTCATTGCCTTTGAGCTTCTCCCCTTCTGGGAAAGATTCCATATGTACAAAGGGTGCTATCTTTTTGATGTGCTGTTGGAATTCATTTTCTATGTTTTGCTGAGAATGCTTGCATGGGTCTTGATGAAGGATAAGGGTCTGTAATCCTCTTTTTTTGGTGATTTTTGTGTAATTTTCTGGATCTTATACTAGGGAAATGATGTTTTTTTGTGGAACGTGACTTGAGGAGTTGAAATTCATCTCAATTCCCTGGAATGGTTTCGAGACAGGTGGGGTCACCTCTCTTTGAATGTTTGGTATAGAACAGTAGTGAAGCCATGAGCTATTGGAGGTTTTTATGTTTTTGTTTTTGTTTGTTTTACTCGGAAGTATTTAATACTGATTCAAATTTCTTGGTCATTATGGATGTCCAGGTCATATATTTTCTCATAATTCAGATGTTGTATGCTATATTTGTCCCAAATTTATCCTTTTCTTGTATATTTTACAATATGTTGAGATGTGGTTGTTCAAAAGTGTTGCTAATGATCTTGGCATTTCTGTGACACCAGCTATAAGGTTTCTTTTATTCTGTGATATTTTATTTACCTTGGGTTTTTTTTATTGTTAGTGTAGAAGGTCTAAAGTTCTAAAGGTCTAAAGGTGTGTTGATTTTGTTTGTATTTTCATAAACAACTTTTGCTTTCATTGATACTTTTTGTATTGCTATTTAGTGTTAATTTATTTATTTCTTCTCCAATATCTATCATTGATTTTTCAACTGCTTACTTTAAGTGTCGTTTGTGTTTGCTTTTCTACTGTCATTGTAGAATCTGTTCTTAGACTTTCTGCTTTTTTGATGTAGGCATTTAGTATTACACCTTTTCCCTTAGTAGTGCTTCATGAATGTCATAGGTTTTGCTATGTTATGGTTGCATTTTCATTAATAGTTTTAGTAAAATGAATATTTTCTAGTGTCTTCAAATCTCTCTAATTTAAAGTTAGTTTACTTTTTATTTTTGCAAAGGAAGTTGATCATCAGAAAAAAGTCCATAAACAAAAATTTTCCCAGCTTCAGAAGTTTGGAAGAATGATCAATCAATATAAAATGGCACGCATTTTCACGCATACAAGATACATACAAAGTACCCAGTTCAGGCAACATTTCTGTGCATTGTTTCAGTATGGATTTATGCCAATATTTGGTGGACAAATTTGTGCATATTATGTTGAGCTAATTTTGTTCTTTTCAGCAATATGTGAGTACACTGATTTCTCTCAACTATAGCTACAAGAGTTTCACCAACTGACCTAAGTATATGGCTAGTCAATATCATTTTACTCTCCTTTGCTATTTATTTAATTTATTCATGTTGAATACGACCCACACCTTCAGTCACCAACCTTGAGGGGACATTCCTCTCTCCTCACAGTGGCTCAGAGACTCCCTTTTCACTGTGAGTCCTCACACTGGGTATTAAAGCAGGAATATCCAATCTACTATGTTGCATATCTTCTGGGATCTTATCTCCTCCACTGTCTCTTTTGCTCTGTCTACAGCTTTTCTCTGCCTGACCCAGGGTCCCTAAACAGACATGAATGCTGCCACTCAAGCTTTGGTGGCCCTTTGCCCTCAGTGCCTGGCCAAGCTGTACACACAGCAGCTCACACCACCTGGTCCAGAGACCTGAGACCATTTTTTAATTTTTTTTTCAATTTCACTCATCAATATTGTGTAGTTTAGGTCCACAGATAGTTCACTCTTAGGTTAAATTTTCCATAAATAGTTGATCTGTAGTATAATTTTCTTTAGTTTTGCATGTCAATAGAGTATATTTTGACATATTTATAGAAACATGGAGTACATCTTATTCTAATCAGGATCACAGTATTGTGAAGTATATACATAGTTTTGATGCTAATGTAAATATGATTTTTTCTTAATTGATTTTTGATAGTACATTATAATGAACAGAAATGCCACTGTAGGTATATTCACCAACACAAAAATTTATCCTCTATCTCACCCTCTTCTGTAATTCAATGAATATCAATCCTCTATAGGTTTTCACCATTAATTTCTGAGAAGGGAGTGTATTAGAGAGTCTCTTTTTACAGTTTCCCCTGTGTGTGATGAACAGTGGTTAATAACAGTCATTGGGTTATTCTTCTTTAACTCAGGTCATATTGAGAACCAGCCTCCTTGAACTCTTCAGGGATACCTGCATTGGCCAGGCACAGTTCCCTACTAGAAGTCCACATCCTGGCACTGCATGATCCAGCTCAGAACCCCCAATGTCAAGTTCACTAGCAGACCCTCCTTTCAGGAGTCTCTTCTGAAAATTTGAGGGGTCATCTCTCTCCTGGTCCCCAGCATTTACTACATTTCCAAAGGTAGTAACTGCTTATCTCAGAATTACATTATGGGAACATTTTTATTTTATTTACTTATCTTTCTTTTATTAGTGCTTTATAGTTGTACATAAAGACTCATTTTCACATAATCATATGTACATTGAACTTATTTTACTGCATTATAGTTCTTGATTTTCCCTCTTTTCTCTCCTCTTCTTCCTCCCCTGATTCCCCATCTTCTATTCGATGGTCTGCCTTATCTTTATTTTTAATTAATGTTTATGTTAAATTAATAATTAGTGCTTTACAGATCCACATACAGTTGGAATCCACTGTTGTATATTTATACATGCACATGACCATTTCCCATCCCTCTCCCTTTCTCTGGATCTCCTTCCTCAATTCCACTGGTCTTCCATATATCTTTATGTTATCTAACTCCATTTCCCCCCCTTACTTTACTCTAGATTCTGCATTTGGGAGAAAACTTTGGATCCTTGACTTTCTGAGTCTGTCTTATTTTACTTAGCATGGTGTTTTATTCTTCCATCCATTCACCAGAAAATGCCACAATTATTCCTTTTGAATGAATAAAATTTACTGTGTACATATATCACATTTTCTTTATTCATGCATCTGTTGACAACCATCTGAGCTAGTTCCATAACTGCCTATTGTGAACTGTGCTTCCATAAACATTGATATGGCTGTATCTCTATGGCATATTGATTTTAGTTCTTTTGGATAAATACCAAGAAATGGTAAAGCTGGGTTATATGATGATCCCATTCCTAGAATTTCCATACTGCTTCCTACAATGTTTATATTAATTTGCAGTCCCACCAACAATTTACTAGGGTCCTTTCCTCCCCATATACCTGCCCACATTTATTATTTTTATTCTTGACAGTTGCCATTCTGACTAGTATGAGATGAAATCTGTATGTAATTTTGACTTGCATTTCCTTGATTGCTAGAGATGTTGAACATTTTTTCATATATTTGCTGGCCATTTGTATTTCTTTTCTAAATAAATATCTGTTTAGTTCTTTTAATTTTTATTGGGTTATTTGATTTTTTGGTGTTCAGATTGTTTACTTCTTTATATATTCTAGATATAAATTTCTTGTCAGAAGAATAGCTGACACGGATTTTCTCTCACTCTGAAGTTGTGCTCTCTTCACACTCTTTATCATTTCCTTGGCTGTGCAGAAGCTTTATAATTTAATGCTACCTCACTGATCATTGGTTTTATTTCTTGAGCTTCAGGGGTCTTGCTAAGGAAGTCAGTGGATGCACCAATACTTGCTGACCCTATGCATTCTTCTAGAATTTGCACGTTTCTGACTGGATTTCTACATCTTCAATCCATTTTGATCTGACTATTGTGCAGGGTGGGATATAAGGACATAATTTTATTCTTCTACATGTGGATACTCAGTTTTCCCAGCACCATGTTTACAAAGCGATTATTTCTCCAACATATATTTTTGACCCCTTTGTCAAGAGTCAGGCGACTTTGCATGGGTTTGTCTCTGCATCTACTTTCAATTCCATTGGACTTCGTGTTTATTTTAGTGCCATAACCATGACCTTTTTGTTACCATAGCTCTAAATCTATTTATTCTATTTATGTGGTGTATTGCATTTACTAATTTGCATTTATTTAGCCACCCATGTATCCCTGGGATAAAATAACTTGATCATGATTTATTATTTTTTTCATGTATTTTTAAATGTGTTTTCTGAAAAAGATTAGGAATTTTTGCATCTATGTTCATCAGGGACATTGGTCTGTAGATTTCCTTCCTTGAAATATCTTTGTCTGGTTTTGGAATCAGGGTTATACTGCTTTAATAGAATGTAATTGGAAGTTTTCCCACTCTTCAATTTCATGAAATAATTTGATAAAGACTAATCCTAGTTCTTCTTTAAAGTCCTAAATGGTCTTTTATATCTTATAGGTGCCCTCCTAATTACTTTGATCTTCTTTTAAGTTATTGAATATTTTAATAATTAGATTTTTATAATCTTTCTCTGGAATTCTGTGGGATCCTTTGTTGCTGTGTTGTGAGTTTGGGAGGAGGTTCTCTTGCACCTTTCCTCAAGTTTTTGAAGGTTTGAAATGTGCACTTCATTTGACTTGGACTCGTTCCTCAATTAAATGTGTGTCTTTTGTGGGTAGTTATCATTTTCTTTCTAGGGACCTCTCTCTGTCTTTGCTGAAGGAGTCAATGTCCAGGATTTGGACCCATTTTTCTTCTCTGTTTCTTTGTGCCCAGACCCTTGTTGTTGTTGTTTTCTCCTATATTCAATGTATGGAAGCATTTCTGAGGCTGTGGTGGGTCTAGTTCATGTGTGGAGTGAAGTTTGGTGACACTTGGCTGGGTTTTGAGTATTGCTTGGCAGCAAGATCTCTTCGTTGTGAACTTGAAGTGTCCCAACCACTTCCAGCCCCTAATTTCCTCCCTGTCAGGGCCCAGCATTCTCCACATGGATCTTCCAGCACAGCAGAGAAACCCGGGCTTCCTGAGCACAGTAGAGGAACCTGGAAGTGTACCTGAAGAATGGCCAGGGACTCTTTAAATTGTTTGCAATCCTTATCGACCTGGAAACAAGTCTCCATATTAAATTATCTTGGATAAAATGCCTAATGTCCATTTCTCTCTTCCTGACAAGATACAAATGGATACACAGCTCTGTGTCAATCAAAATCCAGCTCCCCACTTTCCCTCCTCCCAGCTTTTCAGAATGAGCTCAGGCTACTCCTCCCTTGTAAATTCCTCCCTTCAGGTTTACTCATCCTAACTCCTCTGGATTGGATTTATCTCCTATTGACCCATAATGTGAGTTCCTATCAGTCCCTATCTTCCTAGCAATCCCATTTCAGCATGACTTTACAGTCACAGCCAAGCCCTCACATAATCAGAAGTCTGTTGTGGATCAGGCATTGACAAAAACTGTAAAATTCACTTTCTCAACACAAGAATCCTTATTGGGCTGCACCTGGGTAGAGTCCTGTGTGGTAGCTACTGAACCACAACTTCACGTGGCTCAGATGGGTCTGAATCCTAGCCCTGCATCTGCAGCAGATATGCCAGCCTACTCAGGGCGTGGGCGGGGCCTGAAGGGAATGGGCGGCAGGGGGAGGGGTTAGGGGTGTGGCCCCAGCCTGGCCATATTGGACGGCCATGGCTGGGAGGGAAGGAAGCCAAGTCTCCCCATCTAGCTTTTCCAAAAGATGTGGCGTCTTCCTTCCTATTCCACCTGGTTATGGTGCTCCTGAACTTGGACTAAGAAATGCTCCAGTAGATCTGGAAATTGCGCAGTGCACATCACAAACATCACTCTTTTCAGAGCCCCAAAGTCCTCCCAAATTTTGATTATAACTGTAAATGAAGTCACATCAGGGTAAGGATGGCTTTGTGACCATGGAGAGCCGGTACCACCCGATCACTGACCAATGATGGTGTTTGTAACCAACAGATTTTCTGAGTTACCTATATAAACACAACAGCAACAAGCAAGACAAGGAGAAAAACCAAAAATGAGACCAGACCCAGGAAGCCTTCTGCAGGTGAGGAGAGTGTCCATCGGAAGCTTGCCTTGTCTTTATTCAGAGTTTTGTCAAATGATAAATCACTGAAGCTGGGTGCCCGTCTGTCACTTGCTTCTAATGGAGTTTCCTGAGTGTTTTGTTTAAAGGCTGCAGAGCTGCTGCCCCTCCCTGGGATATGGAGGATACAATAGGGGGGGTAGATGGGCAGCCAAGAGCAGCTGCCTGGTGCAGAGCTGCTGGGGCCATAAACTGTGGCACTCTTACAGGACAATGCTGATGAATTTCTGAAGACTGAGTGTGGATTGGCATGAAGAGATATTCTGAGCCTTAAACCTGAGAGATTCTCCAGGGACCTGGTTGGCCAGTGCAGTTGACCTCAAGCAACTGTCCAGCTGTGGAAGCAGATTTGCTTTTCTTCTCCTTTTAGAATGATATTTTTGATGCCAGTTTTCTTCCTTTTTAGAGAAGTTTAACATTTAAACAAGAAAAGGCTGTAATGAAAAGGAATTTGAAAATTGACTAGCTTGCATCCTGGAGACTCTCCTTAATGAGGAAGTGTGTATTTTTCAGTATTTTTTCTCTGGATATTGGGTTGTGTTGTAGTCACCCAGAGCTGTTGAACACCTAGAGGCAGTTATCTCTCATGTATCATGGTGCTATTGTGACTGGCATAATAAAGGAGAGCATAACAGTCACCTAAATGGAATGCCATTGTGACATAAGCTGCACAGGCATCAGGCAGCTTGCCTGTGATGGTGGCAGTAGTTGCTGTCACTGCCCACATCTGTAGTTTTGTTAAATCTATCATTATTTGAGGGGATGACCAAAAAGTGGTGTGTTAGTCAGTTTTTCATTGCTGTGGCCAAAATACCCAACAAGAATAAGTTAGAGAGGGTAATGTTCAGTTTGGTCTCTGGTTTTAGAGGTTCAGTACATGGTGGACCAGTTCCATGCTTTGGGCCATGATCATAGGGTGTGGTGGAGAAAAGCTGCTCAGCTCATGACAGCCACATAGCAGAGGGAGTTAGGGGGAGAGTCTTCAGGGAAGATATATCTTTCCATTCAAACTAGGATGGTCTGATTAGATCTCAGCTCTCCTGATCCAATCATTTCACAGCTTCCTGCCATAACACAGGGGAATACCTCCCATCTTGCAGAACTGGAGATCAGGCAAGCCTCTGTGTTCATGATGAGTAAGCACATACCAGCCTCCATACATAGTGAACTACCACCTAGCTGGGTTCCAAGCAGGATATAACATGACTCATCAGTGTGTCCTTATATCTAAGCAACTGTGCTTCAGCCAATTCTAGGCCTAAGCCTGTCCAGTGATGCAGAAATGAGGCCAAGGCCAGGCCTCATCCACTGGGGACTCCCTGCATGCCATTTCCTGTCTTCCTGGTTGTGAGGCCTGGGGCACCTTAGCAATGTCCTTCTATGTGGAATGCTGGCCAATGCTAGGACCTTTTTCTCTCTGCAATAAACTTTGTTACATTATACTGGTCTCAGTTTATTTTTATCAATTTTGATGTGGTCAACAGGACTTGACATAGAGCTTCCAGTAAATGCAGGAGCCCTAGATGACAACACCAGGAACCTCCAGAGCCCATTGGGTCCAGAGATCTCTCACAACAGCTAGAAAGATAACACAAAGTTCAGGTGAACATTGCATTACCCAAGGAACCATTTGATTATCTGCAGAAGTTCGCATTAGAATGTTACTAGAGTTTTCAGTACTTCCATTTCCATGTCTGGAAAGTCTGTGTACAAATACCATGTAATATTTTGGTCTAATTAAATAGCTATATGAGAGTGAAAGTATACAGGGTAGTCTGGGGGAGCCCTTGGAATAAGCTTCTGCTTGTTGGTTACATTGTTTCTTCAGCTTGCTTAGTTCATGCCTGTGCCTTCAGAGTAGGAGAATTGGATGAATCACAGTGTTAATATGCATATTCTATAGATCTTATTACTAAATTAATAGTAAGCAGCATTCTTACTTGTCTCTCCTAGTAAATAGTCAGTTGATTCATAAATATAGAATGCCCAGGAATTAGGATGTACTAAAACAGGGACATTATTATTTTTGTCATTATTTTGCTCTACATTTTTATTTCATAATGAACAAAACCATGTGCTTTTCAATTGAAAATCAGTTAATACAAAGATTATTGAGGATTTATGACATCATGAAATTAACAATCCATATCATATTAGCTAGAACACAAGTTGGCACAATTTTTAAGAAGTCAAGCAACATGTATAAGTAGGTTATCACAATATTGATTAAAATTCCACTTTTAGAAACTTAGAAAATAACCAACAAGTATAAAGTGTGGGCTTTGTGAATTGCAGTTATTGTAGTGAAATCTGAAAGTAATTTTTGTAACAATCAACAGTGAAGGAATTTGATAAGTTAGGATCCAGTAAGATATATAATTGTTCCAATGAAGTTGATGCATATTTAGAAACTGTAATGTAATAACTATTTAAAATGAATTACAAATGACAAAGAAATTTCTTTATTTACTTGTAAATATGCTAAAGGAAATATAGAGCTCAGTGCCTTTTTGTTTGTGTTATGGGTTAGGCTATATGGACAATGACCAAACAGACTCCAGTTTACCTTAAGACTCCATGTCATGTTAGAAATGCCTCTCCCATGGAAGTACTCTGCCTCTGTACCTATCAATAGTTGCTTAGCAAAGCAAGTTTGCAACATAAATTGGCAATTCTTATACAATTTGAAATTGTTCTCTCTTTGGTTCCCATTTTTCATGGGCAGTGTACCCTGTCAGAGATTGATTGTCTAGACATTAGTAACCAGTCCCTAAATTGTCCTCAACTAGGGTCATTTTGAACCATTTCCCTTGTGCTTGCTTGCTGCTATGCCAACCTGGAAAGTCCCATGGGAAGTACCAATGTACCCATTGCATTGTCTCGCTACCTGCTCAATGTAGCTTCTGTGCCACTGCTTGCTTGCAGCTACATCAACTCAGATGTAGTTTTGGCACTTTTTGCCTTTAAAGAACTTGAAATGCTCAGGCTTGGGGCTGTTCCTTGCAGAAAAAGTTATGGGTGCTGTAGGGAGCAGTTGCTGGCTGGCCAGGTAAATAAACACTCTTCAATTTGAACAAAATGGACTTGTTATGTTTTCTGAGTGGTCTTCCCCATAAAAGTTTGTGCACATGTAGATAAAAGAGCTATATCTGCATATTTCCTGTATACTAGCTATATCTGCATATGTGGAAGGAAATGGAGACACCTAATTAGTTACATGGAGGTGTGCATAGAAATGTACACAGGCTGCTTTATATTTTCTCTATCTCTTATCTTCTGTTTACCATTTTGGACAATATGAAACAGGTTTCTCAGTAAAAATTAATTAAATTCATTGTGTTTGAGGACAAACTAAAAAAATTTTAAAAAGGTTACATGGTTTGCTAATTTGGTAAGACATTCAAAAATTGTATTGGAAAAAAATTATAATCCGTGCCATGCACGTTAAGTTCTCAAATACATCAAAAAATTCAGGTTCATAATTTTACCTTGTTGTTGGTGAGATTTCCTTCATTTTGTGAGGTTCTGCATCACTAATGTCCAGGAAGAAGGGAGGCCCCTGAAGAGATGACCGCTCTCAGTGCTCTGGAGTTAGCTGGTTCATGCCTCACCACCTGAGATCAAGTGTTATTGTCTACATCGGGGTTATTTCATCTATTGGAAAAGAGTGAAGAAACATTATGCATGGCAGTGTCACAGCTGTGACTACTATGCTATGTGGAGATGGCTGATTCTCCTCCCTCTCCATCTGCAAGGCCTCTGTGACTGGCTTCATTCTACCCCAGAGTTGAGAGGCTGAGGTTGTGGAAGTTTCACTTCCCACATGTGAGTAGCTATGCCAAACTCTGTCCATCATGATAACAATGGGTAGTACCCACTCCATGTTCTGGGGTGAAGGGAGGAAGCACACATTACTTTATTTGGTATGTTTGTATTTCATCCACATGCAAGTCTAGTTGCTCCAGTTAGAACAGTGAAGTAAACAGCACAGTCTTTCCTCCTGGAGCCTGGAGGAAAGATATCACAAAAGATAGCGTAAGTAGCTGGGATAGAAGTATTCTATTATTGTAATTTTATAAAATCCCATAAAACTGGGAAATTGTGAATTGGTAAGTAATTTTAGAAAAAAGTTTCTGAGAAAATAAATTAGAGTTATTGACTCACTCAAACACTTTTTATTTACCAAGGTAGAGGTCATTAGGAAGGAGAGGAACTTCCTGTTAATTTTGTATGCGTCTGAATAAAACTGCCATGTGCTATGTGTTCTACACTTTGCAGGGTAGGGTGGTATGTTTCTATTCCATAAGCAACCACGTGAAGTGAGCAGCAGTGCTGGGAAATGCCCAGTGATAGACATCCCCATGCATGCTCACACTCACACATGTGCATGTTCACCCACACAGGGATGTGCTTTGCTTTATCTCTGGAGAAAATATCTGTCACTTGCCCATTTTTAATTAGGCTCATTGTGATTGAATATAGAAGTCACTTACATCTAGAATAAAATCCTGTATCAGATGCAGATTTCTCTTTCCCATCCCACAGGCAGGTTGCCTTTCCAATCTTACAATATTTTTTATATGCAGAGGGTTTTAAGTTTGATGTAGTTTTCATTTGTTTATTTTTCATTTTTTTTCCTCTGCATTTAGGTTCAGATTCATGAAACTGTGATCATGTCCTGAGTCCTGGAGCTTTATCACAGGTCTTTCTTGTAGGAGTCAATGGATTAAGGCTCACATTTAGGCCTTTGTGCATTTTGAGCTAAGATCAGGTGTGGTATAGAGGCCCAAGTCACTCTTTTGCGGAGGTCCCTGTACCATGCAATGGAGAAGCCTGACTCCCTATTGGGTAATCTCAGCACCCTTTTTTAAAATCTCCAGGCCCAGAGTGGAAGGGCTGCTGTGAGGCTGGACCTTCTGCTGTTTGCACTGTGTGAGGGATGCAGATGCTGTCATAAATAATCTCCCTCTTGTATGTTTGGAAACCTCAGTGTGAGACCTTTAATTTTGTTCATTTTTTTTCAAGACTATTTTAGCTTTTCAGGACAGTTTTATTCTATATGAATTTTATAATACTTTTTTGTTTCTGAAAGAAAAAGATGAATAAAAAAATTTTGAGAATGATTCATTGAATCTGTAGAGTATTTTAGAAACTAAAGTTATTTTAATAACATTAAGACTTCTTATCCACAGGCATGGAACATTATTCTACTTATGTATAACTTTAATTTATTTGGACAATGATTTTATTATACTTTCATGTAAAAATCATTAAGATTTGATTAAATGTACTTTATCCTTCTTGATACATAATTGAATGGGATCACTTTTTAAATTTCCTTTTGTGATTTGTTATTGTTAATGCAAATTATAAAATTTTGAATGTTGAGTTTGTATCTTTAGACTTCTTGGAATTAATTGTCCGTTCCAACAAATTTTTTGGTAAATTTTCAGGGTTTTTTAACATGTAAAATGTTGTCATCTCTAAACATATTTTAAGTTCTTTTAAAATTTCAATCCTTACACCTGATATATATATATATATATATATATATATATATATATATATATATATATAGCGGCACATTTGTGATATATGCAAACAATTTCCTTACACCTGATATATATAAATGTTACCTTTAATTATATATATAATTAAAGGTAACATTTTAGCAGCACATTTGTGATATATGCAAACAATTTCCCTAATTTTTGTTGTTTCTTCATTTGAGGCAATTTCTTGTCATAGGTTCATAATTTTATTTATCAGACTTCTTTATATCAAACCGCATACAGTTGAACTTTCTTCGCAGATTCTGTGTTTGTGAGATTGCTTTTTGTGATTTACCCACAAATGTGACCCCAGACTCTCTACTTGCAGCCCTTAAGGACCACTCCTAAAATTCAAGAACAGTGCACTATTTTAGTTACCCCAATGAATAATCCTGGTTTAGGAAGGATGCAGCAGGACCCTGCCTTCTTCTTCTTCTTTGGGCGCTCAATTCGTACACCAGTGTCCTCTCTCTCTGTCAAGGTTCTGGCTCTCTGCTCTAGTTACTATGCTCTTGGTGCTTTGCTGTCCAGAAGGCCACCCATGTGTGGTGTTCACCTACATTCCAGTGTCCATGAGCACTATTAGGTTCTGATGCGTCTTACAATTGGATGAGCTTTATGTGGCCTGCATCACAATGCTGAAAGTGATGAGGTGCATTGAATAGCAGGTCCTCTCCCAGAAACATGCACAGAACAGGGTATGTGTGTAGTTGGTTGGTGAAAAGGCTGTGATCAGTTGCAATCAGAGTTCTCAGGGCCTAAACTGCATTTCTCATGATGGCAACGGGGCAGTGTTTATGAATCCAGCATTTGCAGTGACTTTGTAGAACTGTGAGGAGTTAGAATTGATTGTTTCTCTTTGAGGGTGTAGTTGAGGCCTGGTGCAGTGGTGCACGCCTGTGATCCCAGTGACTTGAGAGCCTAAGGCAGGATGATCAAAAGTTCTAGGCCAGTCTGGCAATGGAGCAAGACCCTGCCTCAAGGTCAAAAATTAAAATGGCAGTGAACGTAGTTCAGTGGTGAAACACACCTCGGTTGAGCTGTAGGAAAAAGGAAAAAAAAAAGAGTGCTGTTAAAAAGAATATTCAGAGTGGTATTTTTTCCATCTAATAGATGTATAATGAAACAACAAAATTTGCTTACATTTACTATATAAATATGCCCTTGTTGAAAATTTGTCAACCTGATTACATATATTTAGAATATTTCTGACCTGTCTACTCTGTTCCATTTGCTTGGGTTACTGGTTTTATGCTAGTGCTATCCTGTAGATTGCAATGGCTTTGTAAAAATACCTTAAATGATAAAGTGGAATGCCTCCAACTTTGTTTTTCTTTCCCATTATGTCTGTGAACATGTAAAGTTTGTGATTTCGTACAAATTTTCCAAAATTTTTCTATGTTTTATTGCATACATATATTACATGTGTATGTCATATAGACGTATATAAGATATACCTGTTTCAGGTACTTGTGAGGCATATGTGTAGTATGCACAAATGATAATTATAATTAAACTTTTTGTATGTGATATCTGAAAATTTTGAGCCCACATAAGTATGTGAGGCTGAAATGGAGTGATGTTGTGTGGGGTCAGTAAGTTCTGGTCAGCAACTGCCCAGCATGAAGACTATACTCAGGGTACTGTGTACTTGATAGTTGAAGAGGGCAGATCCTAAATGTTCTCACCACAGACCAAAATAATGATAACTATGTGAAGTGGTAAGTGTGCTAATGCATCTGAATGCCTCCTGCTGCTTCTACATATCTGTGTCCTCTGGATAGAATGTAACATCCTATGTTCTGTTATGCAGTAGTGCTGAGAGAGGGGACCTTGCCTTATTCCTGTTCTTAGATGCACAGATTTCATCTCTCCATTGCATTTGGTGTTCTCTGTGGGCTTTTTATGCCTGCTTTTGACTATGTTGATGTATTTGCCTCCTATTCCTACTTTAATGTACATTTTTATCTTGTTCAGTTTTGGTAAATGTTTCTACATCAATTTTAATGATCATAGTTTTTGTATTCATTTTTTTAATTTGTTGTATTACATTGATTGACATAGGTTAAACCATCCTTGCATGCCATGTATAAATCCCATCTGCTCAGGAGTATGGCTTTTTTTAAAGGTGCTGTCCACTTCAATCTGCTAGTTTTTTTTTTTATTCTTCAGGATTTTTGAGTTACTAGTCACTTGGGGATATTGCTCTTTTGCTTTCTTTTCTTTTAATTTCCATGGTTGAGGTTTCAGGGAAATGATTTGCCTCTCAGCATGAAGTGAGAGTGTTACCTTCTCTTCAGTTCTTCAAAAGAGTTTGAGAAAGATTGCTGTAAATTCTTCAAATATTGGTTAGAATTATCTAGTAAATCACCTCTCTATCTCATTTCTCAAAGGAAAGAATTGCCAATCAAAATCATCCTTCTAAAAATATAAACTATCAATGTTTTATTTTCACATTATTTGAAAAAAATGTGATAGAAAGGTAAACTGTATTCTCTCACAGAAACGTGGAATGTCCTGCCTGTTCATGCCTGGAGCCAAGTGCTCCTCTAGCAGCATAATTAGCCCAGCATCTCAGTCCTCTCTCTTCTTTCTTGGCAATTTACATTTCAACATGCTTTGGGGCACTAATTTTCTCAGTCCTTTTGACTCCTTAGTTTTCCCTAAGGTCCCTGCTTGCATCAGACACCTGAGGGTCACATGGGATGCCTCTGGGTGTTGTCTGTTAGAGGCACCAGGGTTCATGTGGGAGGGATGCTCAGGAGACAGAGCTCTGATGAGATCCCAGAGGTTATCTTCTATCTTGTTAGCTTAATGAGTCCCATGACGATTCTTCAAAATTTTATATGCCAGATTCCAAACTTCCCCTCATGATTCCAGCCATGATTCTCTGTGTTTTGCTCATTATTCTGCCTCTGTCCTGTGTGGCCCTCTAACTGTACCCAGAGTGGGTTGGGAGTGCTTTTTCTGAGTTCAGGCTGTTTGTAAGATTCCAGGGCTGGAATCCAAAAAAATAAAAAATCACTGTGAAGATCAGCATTGAGATATTTTTCCCTTTTGTTCCTGTCCAGAAGTTTGGTAGTTCCAGGCATTACTTTTATGTCACTTATCCATTTTAAGCTGATTATACATGTGAAGTAAGATGAGCACCCAGTTTCATTCTTTTACTTCTGGAAATTTATACTTTTCTTAGCAATGTGTATGGAATAGTCTCCTCTTTCCTCACTGTGTCTTCTTGGTGTCCTTGTTGAAATCCACCTGATTACATATGTTTAGAATAGTTCTGACCTTGTCTACTCTGTTCAATTTGTCTTTGTTAGTATTATGCTAGTCCTGTAGATTGCAATGGCTTTGTAAAAATACCTTAAATGGGAAAGTGTAATGCCTCCAACTTTGTTTTTCTTTCCCAGCATGTCTGTGAACATTTTAGGTTTTTGTGGTTTCATACAATTTTTTTGAATTTTTTTTCTATTTTTGTGAACAATGTCTTTTGAGATTTAATAAAGATTACACCATATCTACATTTCTGTTGGTAGCATGGTTATTTTATATTTTATTTTTATATTTTACCATATATATATTCTCCCCATCTAGGAACATAAGTTATCTTTCCATGTATATATTCCTTTTATAATTTTTTTTACCAGTGCTCACAGTTTTGAGTGTACCAATCTTTCACTTCCTTGCTTAATTCAGTTCTACAGTTATTTTTATGCAATCATAAATGGGATTATTCTCTTTATGTCTTTTTTACCTAGGTAATTATCTGTGCCAAGATGTACTTTTTAATGTTGATTTTGTATCAAGGACTTTCTTGAATGTATTTATTAGTCTTAACAGTTTTGTGGTTTTTTTTTTTGTGTGTGTGTGTTACTTTGAAATGTACTAAATATAACTTCATGTTATCTGTAAACAGAGATCATTAGATATCTTCCTTTTCGATTTGGGTGACTTTTATCCCTTTTTCTTGCCTACTACCTCCTCCTAGTACTTTCCATACCCTGGGTGGTAGAAGTGGTGAGATTGAGATTCTTGGTGTGGTAGTGTTAGACTATCCAACCATTAAGTCTTTCATACAGTTGAGCTGATACATATAGGATGTGATGGGAGGTGTTCATGCTGTTCTGCATATGGAAATCTGGTTGTCTATAAAGCACTGTTAATGCTCATATGAATATTTCAGAACTTGTATAGTATAATCAAATTTTTTTAAAAAAATTAAATTTTCAAAATTATGTTTTAAACACTCTTCTGAATTTCACTCTCTATGAATACAAAATTATCTATCTTTTCCCATATTTCTAAATGGGAAACATTCTTCTGTTATTGTTTTTGATGCTTCTTCATCTTTAGACTTGTGAAGCCCTAAGGTCTTATGATACATGTCTCTTCTCAAATAAGACTAAACAACATTTGATGTTTTGAAATAATAAATCAATCTTTGTCATGATAAAGAATTTTAAATATAATTTTGTAAATTGGGATTGAGTTTGTATGATATATTATTTAATCTTCTTTTGTATGTGTTTTTATTAGTGCATTATAGCTTTACATACTAGTGGAATTCATTGTTACATATTCACACATACACACAATATAACAATATAAGTTGGTAAATATCATTCCTCAGTATTTCTCTTTTCCTCCTCCTCCCTCTCATGATATTGGCTCTACTCTACTGATATTCCTTCTATATTCAGGAGATTCCCTCATGTTTTCTTTATTTCTTTTCTTTTCTTTCTTTCTTTCTTTCTTTCTTTCTTTCTTTCTTTCTTTCTTTCTTTCTTTCTTTCTTTTTATCTACTTCTACTCATGAGAGAAACACACCCTTGACCTTCTGAGTTTGGCTTATTTCCTTCAGCACAATCATCTAAAGTTCCACCCATTTTCCTGCAAATGACATAATCTCATTTTTCTTTATAGTTGACTAAAACTCCATCATGTACATACACCACATTTTCTTTATCCATTCATCCATGGTTTGACACCTAGGCTTGGTTCCATAGTATGGCTGTTGTGGATTGTGCTGCTATAAATATGGGTCTGCATGTATCACTGTAGAGTGATTAATTTAATTCTTTAGGACAAATAGTGAGTGCTATTCCTGGGTCAAATGGTGGTTCCATGCCCAGTCTTTTGTGAAACCTCCATACAGATTTCCATAGTGGTTGTCCTAAATTACAGTCCCACCAAAAGTGTGAAGTGTTCCCTTTACCCATATCCTCTTCAGCATTTATTATAATTTGAACTTATCATAATACATTTGTTTATCTCATCTAGAGAAATGTCTTTAGGTCACTTGAACACTTCTATCAAAGTTCTCTGAATTTCTATCAAATTTGAACATTTCTATCAAAGTTGTTGTTCAAGTCTTCAACTTCATGGGTGTGGAATACATTTCCATTCATCCATGTCTACTGTGACTACTTTCTGTAGCATTTTGGAGATTTCTGCACATGAGACCTCCTTGTTCAAGTTGATTCCTGAATGTTTTATTATTGTGCCCTTGCTTAGTACAGTTGCTGCCTTGGTGTGCATTTTTAAATTTTTTAAACACTTTGAAGCCCAGGTGCACCCTGCCTTTGCCCTGAGTGAAACAAGCTTTCCTCATATTGTCGTGGAGATGAGGCAGCTGGTTTCCCATCACATTGAGCCCCAACCCAACACCCCTGCAACTGCCAACCTACTGGCCAGCACCACCGTTAGGTGAACAAATGTCGCCATTCGCATGTGTTATTATTATTATGTTTTTTAATTAGCCAGTACCCTGGGGAAGCCTATGGATATTGCCCATTGACCTTGGTAAAGGCAGAATCCCATGGTGTCTCCCCTGGAACTTGACTCCAACTCCCTGTCATTTCCAACTCTCAGTGGGCACCTATAACACCTCTGGGACATGAGCATAGGAGAGCAGTACAATTGTTTTGTGTCGTGCACTGGACTTTCTCTTCCCCCTCTGCCCTCTGTCTGACACACTTGAACCTGATGTCAGTCAGAGCTCATCCAGGGAGTGCCAACCTTGGCCTCTGGCCACTGTCAAGGGAGAGACCTCAAGTCAACATTGGAAGGAAATCTGAGCAAAAGAAGATCATGTTTATTCTTTTGGGTGCTACTACAATGGAATTCTTTATCTCCTCTGATTGCTCATTGTTATGTTATAGAGATAAATGTCTGTTTCTATTAGTTTTGTATTCTGCATCTTAGCTGCACTGATTTAGTAATTCTTGCAGTTTGTTGTGGAAACTGTTTTTTTTTAACACTAAAGATCATGTTATGATGGCAAATTAAGATAATTTTACTCTGTCAGTTACTTTGTCAGATGTCTTTTATTTATTTTTATTTAATTCATAATTCTGCCTGTGACATTCAGTACTTCATTAAGTGAAAATAGTGAAAGCAGGAAATTTTTCTTATTCTTATCTTAAACGAACCTCCCAGATGCTCAGAGTTGGTCATTATCTTTGCTTTGGTATTTACTATGAGATTCTGACTATTTGGAGGTAGTTTTCTTCTTAGTGTTTACTTCTTACGATTCACATTCTTTCTCTGTTCCTATTGTTTCTCTTTGTGGATTCCTATTTCCTTGAATTTCCAGTTTAATATCTGATCATGAAAATACTGAGTTTTACAGAGTGCTTCTTCTCCACCAGTGGAGAGAATCATGAGTAATTTCTCTCCCTTATGACTCCTAGCCTGTTTGTGACATTGAGAGATTTGTGTGTGTGTGTGTGTGTGTGCGTGTGTATTGAAACTCTCTTGCATTTAGAGATACACACCACTTATTTTGCTGAGTAACACTTTCATTGTGCTTTTAAACTCTTTTTGATATCATTTTTCAATATTTTATTAGTGCAGTCTAGTTATTCATAATATTGGGGATTATAATGGCCCAGTTGTACAAGCATGGGACATAGTTTCTTCTAATCCACTCCCTAGTGTCTCCTTTTCCTCTATTCGCCTCCCTCCCCACGTTCCCTTTCATCTGCTCTTCTGATATTCCTTCCATTCATTTTTTTTTCATTTGATGTTTTGAAGGTGGAATTCACTAGGATATATTCACATATAAACATACAATAGTTTGATCTTTTTCCCATCCTTCCTCACTCCCCTCAACTCCTGACCTTTACTCCATGGATTTCCTTCTACATTCATAATATCCTCACTTTTTTACTAATTTTGCTCTTCCACACATTAGGGAAAGCACTCAACTCTTGAATTCTGAGTCTGTCTTCTTCACTTAGCATGATGTTCACCAGTTCCATCCATTCACCTGAAAGGGCCATGATATCCTTACTCTTTGTGGCTGAGTCAAACCCCACTGTGTGTTTGTACCACATTTTCTTAATCCAGTCATCTGTTGGTGGGCTTCTGGGTGGGTCCTTGACTGGCCAGAGTGAATTGCTCTGCTGTAAACATTGATGAACCTGTTTCATTGTAGTACACTGGTTTTAGTTATTTTGGATAAGTACCAAGGTTTATGATTTTAAAAGTACTCATAAGGGCTATCTGTTTTGGGTTTAATTTTCCTAATTTGACTTTGGCTTTCTATGAGGTAATACTAGTCTCAAAAAATGTGTTAGAATATATTTTTCTGCCTTTTGTTTTTGTATGAGTTTTATAAAAGTTATTTTTTGTGGTACTAGGAATTGAACACAAGACACCCTAACACTGAGCTCCATTGCCAGGCCTTTTCAATGTTTTTATTTTTTATCATTTTTGTGTGAGAATCTTGCTGATTTGCTAAGATTGGTGTCATTCCTTTAAATTTTTGTTTTGAAGAATCAATAATCTAAGTTTTATTGATTTTTCTTGAGGATTTTGTATTTTATTTTCCTTTTATTTTATCTCTATTACTCCACTTGCTACTAACTTCGTGTCTAATTTGTTTCTTTTGTTCTATGTCTTCAGTGTGTAAAGTTAAGTGACTGATATGAAATCTTTCTTTTATGAGTCTGAGTATTTTCAAATACAAATCTCCCTTTCCCACTGTTCTCTCTGCATCCTTTCAATTTCAGTGTGTTGTGATTTTACTTCATTTTTATAAGGAGATTTTCTGGTAGAGAAGGCAACTTCTTTTCTGACCTCTTATTTTCATAGGAGACAATGTTAATTTACACATATTTGTATATTTACCATATTTTGCCATTCTGTCTTTGCTATGTAGTTGCAATCCATTGTGAACCCAAGTCCATGCCTTCCCCATTACTGGGTGGAGTTGGGTATGTAGGACAGGGGTGGCTCTTCTAGTTTCTGTGTTCCTATTTCTTCTCTGTCTGTTGGAGCTACTAGTTGAATAGAGTTGAATGTTGAAGTGTATGAATATTATTTCAGAGCTGTATCTCTCTTTTCTTCCTGCCTACTCTTTCTTAATTTATTGTGAAGCTCTGATACATGGTATGTATGTTCTCTTGATTGTTAATCCCACCTGTACATTAACACTTTTATCATTATGTAATGATCACTGTGTTTTTAAAAGTTTTTGACTTTGAATTAATTTCATTCTTACATTGTTGTAGCACCCTGGACTCTTTGGGTTGCTGTTTATGCATTCTTCATCCTTTTGGTCTTATCCTTTGTGTGGACTAAGATCTGAGTCAATACTCTAGGAGACAGAACAAGGTTGTGTGATATTTAAAATCCTATTTTCTGATGTGTGCGATTTGATTAGACAATCAAATCCAGTTAATTTTAATGATATTAATGACGGGAAGGACTTCTTTTTGCCATTTATTGTTTTTTGTATGTCTTGGAGCTTTTTTCATTTTTATTCATTCCTTTATTTATGTCCTTTGTGTTTGATTATTTTTGTAGTGATGTTTGATTCACTTCTCATTTGTATTGAAGCAATACATATAGATACTGTGTGTGTGTGTGTGTGTGTGTGTGTGTGTGTGTGTGTGTGTGTGTTATTTTGGGAATTACATCTATCAATCTTAGTTTATCTTGGTTTATAACTATATGTTTTAAACAGATAACAACTTAAATTTGATCATGTACAAAAGTTCTACTCTCTTTGTTTTGACCTTATGCACTATATTATTGATGTCACATATGGTCTACCAATTAACAGACCTAAAATCATTTTTTTGCTTTTGTGTTCTAATCCCTAAGAAAAGTTAAATGTGGAGTAATAAACTGAAATACCAATATTAATAGTTTTTATATTTTCCTTTACCAGAGAATTTTATTTTTTTATGTCTAGAGATCACTATCTAGAGTCATTGTATTTTTATTTTAACCATATCTTGTTGGATCTGTATAGTACTAATTAAGTTGATTCCTTTTTTTCATAGAGTATCATTATTTCTCTCTTATTTTAAGGAGATAGATGATAGTTTTGTCATATAGGGAATTCTTAACTGATGGGTTTTATTTTCCTGTGCTAAATATATCAAACCACTGTTCTTTAGTGTGCAAAGTTTCTACTGAGATACTGACCAGTAATATTATAGAGGATTAGTTTTGTATGATGAGCTGCTTTTGTCTTATGCCTTTCAATATTCTCTTTACCTTTGGCTTTAGACGCTTTGATACTTATGACTCTTAGTCTTCATCTCTGGATTTATTGGAGTACATGAATGTCTTGGATGTACATATCATATCTTTAAATAGGTAATTTTTTTTATTTTTAAGAAGGTCTTAATTTCTTCCTCTACAATTTGATATTATCCTGTGAGTTTCTAAGAATGTTTGCTGTTTTCATTTTCTTTTCTTTTTGTTTGTTAGACTTGATCATTTCAATTTAACCATCTTCCAATTCTTGATTTTTCTTCCTATGTGTTTAAATTTGACATTGAAACTTTTACTACATTTTTCAATTCGTTTCATAGTTTTGGTTTCAGAATTTTTCCATTTACTTTACTTTATAACTTCTACAATATTCTTAGTACTCTTATTTTTATGTATATTTTTCTTTTTGCTTTCATACTCTCTTAGTATTTTCCCTTATATTTTTGAATTATTTAAAGCAATGGATATTTAGTCTTTGTCTAGTAAATTTGAAGTTAGTGTCTTTACATTAGTATTTGTAGATTAATTTTGTTCTTTTAATGGGACACATTTCCCTATTTCTTTATGTGTCTTGTGATCTTTTGTTGACAAATGGGTTTTATATAAGACATCAACTATAAGACATCAGCTGTCATTGAAGCCTGGCTCTCTGTGTGCTAGAAACCTGCTTGATTGAAGGCTCACTGAGGGCATCTTTTCTCAGCATGTGTCTTCCCTTCCCTGTGCACGTGTCTCCCCACAATCCTCCCAAGTTCATGGATGCTTTAAATGTCTTCATTTTTCTGAGATTCTTATCTATTTTTCTTCTCAGTAACTGATTGTTCTTTTATGTTCCTTGGCCTAAGATCTCTTGCCCTCACATATCTGCAGGTCTTTATCTTTCATTCCTGTTGTAGCTGTCACAGCAATTGGAGGTTTCTCACTTTGGCAGCCAACTTTGCCACTATTACTATTTGACCTGTGAGCCAAGTGATATAGAAGTAACTCCTGTGATATTCCACAAACATGAAAGAATACATCAAATTCTGTCCCTTTATTTCCAAGGGAGGAAACTGGGAATTGGACTACCTCTTCTTGTCTATGTCATGATGTGATAAAGATTAAAAAACATAAAAAGAAAAAAAGAAAAAAAAAGACTCTAAAAATTCCCAACTTACTTGATGTGTGTTTTTGGTGCTTGGACATCCACTGGGTTAATATAGGTCATTGAAGAGTGTCCATAATTCTCAAAAGTCTATTTTGGTCAGTCTATAGATTTTCAATATTTCCATGTGGATTGATTGTTTCTGACTTCATAGCCCATGATCTTGCTGACTTCTCATAATTTTGTTTAAAGAAGAGTTTTCTTGGTTCTTGTGTTGCTGTAAGAGTATACAGCTTCGGGTAATGTCTAAAGGAAACAAAACTAACTGGCTTACCATTTTGGTGGCTGGGAAGTCCAGATATCATGGTCCAAACATCATGGTATCACCACTGGATATGCCAAAACAATGAAAAACCACAAAGAGAATTGGTCAGGCGAGGAAGGGACACTGTGTGAGCCAGGAATTATGAGGGAAGGAAGGAACTGAGCTCACTGTTTTATAAAAACCTGGTTTCACATGAAGGAATCTCGTCCTATAGGACTGCCTCAATCTCGTCAGATGGTGCTGCTCAGATGATGGAATCACCCAAGGCCTCACCACCTCAGAACTGTTTTGTTTTCTATTTTTCATTGTTGCATTACAGTGGTACATGATGGGATAAATGGTCACAGATTCATATGTACCTACAACAATATAATTTGGTCAATAGCATACCCAATATTTCCCTTTCCCTCTCCTCCTTCCTCCACTGCACCTTTCCTCTACTCTACTGATCTCCCTTTGATTTTCATGAGATCCACCCACACACACCTTTTTGTCCTTTCTAGCTTACACATCTGAGAGAAAATATATGGCCCTTGATTTTCTGAGTTTGGCTTATTTTACTTAATCTAATTTTCTCAAGCTCCATTAATTTTCCTAATGACCATAATTTCATGCTTCTTTATGGATGAATAAATTTTTGTATATATTGCCACAAAAGTTTTTATCCATTTGTCCAAGGAGAGACACCTGGGCTGTTTTCATAGTTTGGCCATTGTGGATTGTGCTGCTATGAACATGGGTATGCATGTATCAGTGCAGTATGCTGACTTTAATTCTTTAGGATAAACACCACCTCTATAGTTTAACTGAGGACCATTCTTCTAGCACACAAAATTTTAAAGGAAATACTCAAAACACATTCAAAACAGAGCATTAGTTGTTTTTAATTATAATATGAAAATGAATGAAAACAGCAGCAATATAGATTATATTTCATATATATGCCAATCCTCTTTCACTTTTTAAAAAATAACTCAAGTTCCATATAAGAATTTTACTTGTTCATTGTGGAATATTAAAGAATGGTCATTGTGGTGTGTAGCAGGTAAAGCAAGAGAATATAAGAAAGTTAACCTGAGATAAACCCACATGAAGACTGTAGTCTGAGCTTTGATACTGCTTGCTGGATGTTCCCATAGCTTCCTACAACACATCTACTTGGTTGAAATATCCAAATAATGTTGTTTTATGGAATTAACATATATGTTCACAGGGCATGGGAATTGAACTGAGATTCCATCTTTCTCAGTCTTTGCCCTCAGTAATTCCTGGTGATATCATCCTCAGGGTGAAGAGAGATTGTTGTTTCAGTCCAGGGACACTGGGCATGTGGAGGGCAGGCACTGTCTTAGAAGCCCAGGTACACATTGTATCATGTTCTATAAAGCTGCCACCTCTTATTTTTGTCAATTAATCTCCAATTTGCTGCATTGTGTGTGCGTGTGTGTATGTGTGTGAATGTTTGTGTGTTTGTGTGTCTGTATATGAGTCATTGTGCATCCCCCACTTTATTTAGAATTTTGTAGAATGTTCTACTGATGCTCATAAGTGAGTTTCTTCTCTGTATATTTTATATATTAAGTGACATCTGGTTTCATTGGAATATCAAGTTCTATAGTCACGTTTAATGTTTGAAGGAAGCTTTCCAATTTATTGTCATGTGCAAAAACACATCTAGTGCCTGTATTTTGAAGAAAGAGCATTTGATGAAGCTCTATCAGCACTGGAATGGAGCCATGGACTTAGGACTTGGATACTTCTGGCTGTCAGTCATTATCTTTAGTTGCTGTTTTCTCCTGTTTTCAGTTGTTGTTGCACCAGATGGAGTTTTTCCAGTAAAAATATAGTTTGCTTTTTAAAAATCTTTGCCTGAACAATTTTGTAGTTTTATTCTATGAATTTTTGTCTCTACTCTTTTGGGTACACATGATTTTTTAAAATTTATTTTCCATTAATCCTTTAATTTTCATGAACATTTGCAAAGGTAATATTTAATTGCACATTCTTTAAGTGTATAAAATGCTGTCATTTGAAATTTTGGATTTTTCCATATTTATTTCACTGTTTGAAAATATAAGTGTCAAGTGGAATATATACTTAAGGCCTGGGCCATATGTGAAAACTTGCGCACAAGAAGCCAGCCGGCTGAAGTCCAGCCTGTAGAGGGCGCCATCCCCTGTAGGGGCGTATGCACCCAGCACAGGGCCTCCCCTTCCCCTGCTTCCTGGGACCATGCTTTCTCACAGGAGTGCTCCAGAGGCCTCTCTTTTTCTTTAGTTTTTATTTTCTGCTCAGAAAGATTACGTGGGAAGACATTAGTTAAATCACAGAGACCACCCAGAGAAGAATCTGCATAAATCTATTCAGTGTGATGGTGGCTTCAGCCTCATTTCCTCCATCAGTGACAGTTGAGGGGTGACCAACAGCATTTGCTGAGGGCCCTTTCCTGGCACATGCATTATTGATATAGCTTTGCAGAGATACTGTGCTTGCTTGTTTCTAAACACTGGGGCATGAGCTTATCACTTGATCCCCTGGGTAAATTGAGAGGCCAAAAATAAGTGGTGACATTTAACAAGTAACCTGCATAGTCTCAAGTCACTGCTTAGAAACTTGCTTAGTGGAGATTTGGACAGTCAAGAATGTCTAGGCCAGTTTTTTTTCATATATTTGTTGATTGATTGTATATCATTTTCTGAGAAGTGTCTGTTCGGGTCCTTGGCCCATTTATTGATTGGGTTATTTATTTTTTCAGTGCTTAGCTGTTTGACTTCCTTATATATCCTACAGATTAGTGCTCTATCTGATGTGTGAGGGGAAAAAATTTGCTCCCAGGATCTAGGTCTCTGTTCACCTCACAGATTGTTTCTTTGCTGAGAAGAAACTTTTTAGTTTGATTCCATCCCATTTATTGATTCTTGGTTTTAATTCTTGTGCTATAGACATCTTATTAAGGAAGTTGAGGCCTAATCTCACTTGATGGATATTAGGGTCTACTTTTTCTTCTATTAATTCCTAGGTCCTTGATCCATTATTGAGTTAACTTTTGTGCATGGTAAGAGATAGAGGTTTAATTTCATTTTTTGCATATGGATTTCCAGTTTTCCCAGCACCATTTGTTGAAGATGCTATCTTCTCTCCAGTGAATATTCTTGGCACCTTTGTCTAATATAAGATAATTGTAATTTTGTGGGTTAATCTCTGTGTCCTCTATTCTGTATCATTGGTTTACCAGTCTGTTTTGGTGCCAGTACCATCCTGTTTTTGTTATTGTTGTTCTGTACTATAGTTTAAGGTCTGGTATAGCAATAACACCTGCTTCACTCTTCCTGCTAAAGATTGCTTTAGCTATTCTGGGTCTCTTATATTTCCAGATGAATTTCATGATTTCTTTTTTTTCTATTTCTATGAGGAATGCCATTGGGATTTTGATCAGAATTGCATTAAATATGTATAGCGCTTTTGGTAGTATGGTTATTTTGATAATAATAAGTATGCCTATCCAAAAGCAAGGTAGATCTTTCATCTTTTAAGGTCTTCTTTGATTTCTCTCCTTAGGGTTCTGTAGTTTTTACTGTATAGGTCTTTCACCTCTTTCACTAAGGTGATTCCCAAGTGTCTTATTTTTTTTTTTTTAGGTTATTGTGAATGGCGTGGTATTCCTCATTTCCTTCTCAGAGGATTTGTCACTGATATACAGAAATGCCTTTGATTTATGGGTGTTTATTTTATATCCTGCTACTTGTCTGAATTCATTTACTAGTTCTAGAAGTTTTCTGGCACAGCCACATTTACTATTCAATTTCGCAATGAATCTCATTACTGGCAAAATTATTATGTGTTACTTATAATGAAAATGAATTAGAAAAACTTAAATATCGAGGCATCTTTTTATGAACTTATTTATTACAGTGTTTTACTTACAGTATTCAGTCTGAGTATGAAAAATGCTAGCAAGAAACATCATCTCGATAACGATTTCATGATGGTCTAATCCTTGAAGCTGAAGCATGGCCTCCAGCTGGATACCCCTGAGTGGGTGAATGGAGAAATGTGTGGAATATGGTCACAAAGAATGGTACTCAGGGTGAAAAATCGTGAAATGTTGTCGCTTGATGCTGGACACAGACTGGTGGAAGGGAGGTCATTGTGTGGAATAAAGTGGACCCAGAAAGCAGACACCACACACTCAAAATCATTTGTGAAAGTTGAAAAGCAGATCTGAGGGAAGAAGAGAACGGGGTGGTATCACTTAAGACACGGAAGGCCTGGGAAGGGAGGACAGAAAGAAGTGTCAGGGTGGCCACCCAGCCAGTGAGAAGAGGGGACTGGGCCCTGGACTTGCCTTAGGGCAGTGGGAAGCTACTGGAGAGAGCAGGTGGGGCGAGGTCTCAGAAGGACTGGAGAAGAGGAGGATTGCATGCCCAGCATACAGGAAGGCAAAGGTCTAAGGAGGTTGCTCAGTTTTGATCATCACACGTTTGGCAGGGAATCACGTTAACATGGTGTTCTGTCTAACACATACAGACACTACATCTCAACTAAAAAATAAAATAAAAATTGAAATGAGTCAAAATTAGATTTGAAGTTCAAAGTATTGGTCTATTTCATTTTCTTAGATCAACATATTCACTGCAATCTTTATATGCTAGACATTGTGTAGGTAGTTAAATTATGGCATGCATTAATATTAAAAATGATTTCCAAAAAGTAAAATGAAATTCCAGTCATTTAAGAGAGATTTTTGCAACATGGGAAAAGATGTCAGCATACCAAATCAAAAGATCAAGTGTTTATTTTTTCATCTAACTGTTCATGAGCAGACTTCAAATTAACATGATAGTCTACATCAAAATCAGTGTTGAGCTGCATGTAAAGTCAAAGTTTCACATTGGTGTCATGAAATGGATTGCTTGAAAATGAATTAGCATTATGCAATGTGTTATAAATGCAATTTATTATAGATTCTTTGGAGGAAATTTTTCAGATTTTTAGACACAGAAGATAGAAAGTAGATGTGTTGTACCTTGCATTAGGAGGCCACCTGCTGGCCAGGTTGGGCCTCATTGGTGGTGCCAATGGGTGCCCACCGGCAGCTGACACTACAAGAAAATGATTAGTCAGGAGGAAGCATAATTTCCTCAACTTTAGTTCTTTCTTCATATTCTTTAAAATATCTAACATCTACATTGATCAATAAAGTTACTCTTGTATACAACTATAATTTTGAAAAAATATTGGAGATAAAAAGCAGATGCTATATATTAAATTTATCTTCCTAAACTTAAGCAATTCAAACAATATGACCCAGCTATTGCCCTTCTCGGATTATTCCCTGAAGACCTTAAAAGAGTATACTACAGGATACAGCCACATCGATGTTCATAGCAGCACAATTCACAATACCTAGACTGTGGAACCAACCCAGATGCCCTTCAATAGATGAATGGATAAAAAAAATGTGGCATTTATACACAATGGAGTATTACACAGCACTAAAAATGACAAAATCATGGAATTTGCAGGGAAATGGATGGCATTAGAGCAGATTATGCTAAGTGAAGCTAGCCAATCCCTAAAATACAAATGCCAAATGTCTTCTTTGATATAATGAGAGCAACTAAGAACAGAGCAGGGAGGAAGAGCAGGAGGAAAAGATTAACATTAAACAGAGACATGAGGTGGGAGGGAAGGGGAGAGAAAAGGGAAATTTCATGGAAATGGAAGGAGACCCTCATTGTTATACAAAATTACATATAAGAGGTTGTGAGGGGAATGGAAAAAAAAAACAAGGAGAGAAATGAATTACAGTAGATGGGGTAGAGAGAGAAGATGGGAGGGGAGGGGAGGGGAATAATAGAGGATAGGAAAGGTAGCAGAATACAACAGTCACTAATATGGCATCATGTAAAAATGTGGATGTGTAACCGATGTGATTCTGCAATCTGTATTTGGGGTAAAAATGGGAGTTCATAACCCACTTGAATCTAATGTATGAAATATGATATGTCAAGAGCTTTGTAATATTTTGAACAACCAATAAAAACAAACAAACAAAAACTATGTTTACTTATGATACAGATCTAAAGACGATGAAGTTCTCCATATATATTTAACTTTCTTTGTGCACCAGGGATACATGTGACTGATAATAGTGGTTAAAAGATATCACACCACCCCAAGCCAGAGTAAATAAAATAAAATTTTATTTTAAATGTGCTATCAATTTTGCAATTATTATTTTTGGGTGTGTGTTTGCACAGGCGTGTGTGAGTTCTATATATCAGACAATGACAATGGCAATTTCTCTTCTCCCTATCCTATTGGATGCATGCTCTTGCTATATCTCATCTGTTTGTCCTGAAGTCTTCCTTACTAAGTAGAAGTTTCAGGAAGATGATTTCATGCCTGTTTCATAACTTCCCACAGATACCTTCACTTTGCACATTACTGGTCTGAACAGAGGTTGTAGTTCTTCTCCTCTAAGCTGTGGCAAGTGCATGAACTCAAGATTCCTTTCCTCACTCCAGGACTCATCCTCTGGTGCTCAGCATGCATTTCTTCATGCTGGTTTCCTGTAGTGCTTTGTGTCTCTACAAAGCTCCATTTTAAATTAATTAATATATACCAATTAAAATAAAGAAATGTATTCACAGAATATGGCAAGAATCTGCTACAAAAACTGAAGTATCCATAGTGTGCTTCACCTATAGGGACCTTCCAAATGCTTTGAGCGGTGTCACTGAAAGCCACTGTCACTTCAGACATGTCTGGTTCTGCTGGAGCCTAGGGCTCAAGTGACTGAGAAGTTTGCATGCCAGCTTGGACTTGCCACAGAGCCCTCTCTTCTCTTTCCCACTGAGAGTCAGAAGCTTCATGGCCACCTGGTCAGTGGGCTGAAGTAGCATATCCATGCAACTAGTAGGATGTCTTGCAAATTCAGAGCAGCTCTCTACCCAGTGTGACTCCTTTCAGTTGTAGAAGAGACCAGATACAATGACTTATACTTCACATAAGAGGGCAAATCTAATGACCCAGACTATGATATCCCAGCTGTTTTCCTGATATGTGAGACCCTGAGCTTTTATTGTTTTTATTCTGTTTCTGACACACAAATTATTGTCAGCCAGCCAAGAGCAGTTCCTGCTTCTTGCTTGGTGGATCCAATCAGTATTTCACAATCGACAATTGCTAGTCCTGGAGATGGTGCAGGTTGTCAAGTCTCTGCTAAAAATCCTGATGTAAGGCTGAAATGTCGATATTTACCTGACAGGACACTGAGGGTGTGTTTTTGGTCTTACCAGGTGAAAGAAGTTTACTTCCAGTAGCCTGTACTAAATTATAGTGGGAAAAAATCAACTGCCCGTGTCAGAGAGCCCAAAAAAGTCTCATTATTTTATTTTCCTTGGTGCACAGTCATGCTGGTAGAAGACTGTGTGTCTTTTCCAGATGGCTGGCAACACTTAACAGTTTCTGTGTAGCTTTGGCAGAACTTCAATGGCTTTTTCTAACTGAACCCATCTTAAGATTCACTTGGAGTCAAGGTTTGCATCCTGGCTCATGTGAGGAATGTGCTGGAAAGCTGGGTCTCTGGGGTTTCATGGTTCCATGGAGACTTGTTCCCTCAGTCAGGGCTCATGATTGTGAGTTGGTACTGATGGGCGGATACTGAAACAAGGACAGCAGGAGCCAACCCAACAGAGGACAGTGTTTCTGAGGTGAGGGTGTGTGGGTGCAGCCTGTGAGTGAAGGTGGGCTCATTGACACAGCCTCCTGCTTCCCCGTGAGGATGCTGCCCAGGTGCATGGAGACACAAGGTGGATGGTACTTCTGCTGTGGCCGTGAGCTTGGCCACTGGTTTCCTGAAGTGACATGGAAAGTAGAACAGGGGATCCCACTAGGGTGACACCCACATCACTCTTCAAGATGACACTTTTTTTTTTTTTGCTTGCTCATAGTTAGCACCAAAAAGAAGAGAGTCAAACCAAGTGAATGGCTGTTAGACAGTAAGGAGCTCATATATGATGGTTTTAAACTTCTTGACAATGACAAATGCTCCCCACAGGTAAGAGACTACAGTTTTAGAAGAGGCTGCAGAGAAATCTGGACTTTGGGTCCATTTGAAAAGGGCCTTCATCAACTGTGGTTAGCTAGTGTGTCAGTAAGATCCTGACGTGTGCCCTGTGGACTCCTCCTTCAGACTTAAAACTAAGCAGTCATCCTGGAAATGACTACAGGCTGTCAAACCAGGAGTACTTTACTGTACTCTGTAAAGGTAATTGCAGAGCCAGTGTTCACTGTCATGTAGAGGGAAGCCTTTCCAGGGTTCTGAGACACCAAGCGGGCCCCTTCCCCAGCTGAAGTTGCAGATCACAGTTCCTTGACTGAGTGCTCTTTCTCCTGTCTGAGCTCTTTGCTTTGCTGTCCTCCTCTTTAAGACTCTGGATGCATTACGGTATTTTTACCAATTGGAGCTCTTCTTTCCTGTCACTCTTGTCATCTTATTCTTAATGTTCCTACTTTCTCCACAAAAAAGACACATGTGGTTTGATTTGACTCAGGATCTGCCTAAAACAGTCAAGCCAATATTGTGCTTGTCCATATTTCTCTTTGAGTGCCACCAAGATATACTTGTTACTAAGATTTGGCGGTGATTTATTTATGTTCCTAACTGACTCCATTCAAACAGGATACAGCATTTTAGATGAAAATACCCTAAGTGCATGTGACTGCAATTCCATGAAACCCAGTAAGTAAAAGCCAGAATGGAGAGGGACTGCTGAAATAGCACGTGGGCCTTCTGTAGACTTTAGCCACTGTGGTAGGCCATCCTCGCACATGATTTGAGTTAGCTCCCTGGCTGGGTGAGAGGCGCTTAGACACAGCTGTGCAGAACTTTCCCCACCCTTCTCCAGGTCTGAAGGCTTGTCCATGCAGAGGCATGTCTGTCAAATGCCCCGAAGGTCCAATCATCACTCCTGACCTTGGGATGCTGCCTCCCTTACTCTCCATTGGATGGTATTTTCCCCAAAATTTCTTGTTCCCCAATAAAAGTCCACTACCTGACATGTTCTCTCTCTTGCTATCCTCTTCAGTAAACCTCCCTACCACATTTGGTGGCTTGAGGATGGAGCTGGTTTTAAAGGTAATTAGAGTCTTGTCTCTTTTATTTAAAACTCCTTAGCATTTTCTCACAATTTGAGCCTTCTTTCATGAAGCCAGCATGGGTCATGGGCTAGAAGCACTTCTCCAGATTGCACAAAAATGAAGCTTAGAGAGGGACTGTGGATGCCAGTGAGCAAAATTCAAGTCTTCTATCTGGGAACCTCACAGTAAACTCATTAGTTGCAGTTTTCTACTTATGTTTAATTCAGTTTGCTGACCTTTCTACCTGAAGTTTCTCCACCTAAATACCAGCTTTGAGAAGTGAGGCCCACACTGTGCTATTAGACAATTCTAAAGAGGTATTTTAACAAAAATAAATTATTTGCATTTCCACAGCGACTGGTATGTAGTCCCAGCAGCTGAGAAAATGTTGCTTCCTACTCCTAGACCAGGCAGGGGTAGTTCTCAGGGATTGCTTCTTAGACTCACATCAACCCTTAAGCTATTCAGGACTGATACTGGCCTTGCATATTGCACTTTCATCATAAGAGATGTGACTAAGGTAGGATAAAAGCTCAATTGCAGTTTAAAAATCAACAATTTGACTTTTGAAAGGAAACTCTGCACCCCATCTTTTATCCTAGATCCTATACAATTCCAAGTTTAAATAAGGCTTGCTAAATTGGGGAAAAGTGACACTGATGCCCCACACACCATAAAATATTCACCCTGATGAGTAGACTGAGCTGGACACATGTTAGTTTGACAGAGCAAATCTGGACATGATGCAGGATTCTTAAGATGGAAGAACATCCTGTCTTACTGGGAATCTTATGTCCTATAGAAGTCTGTGGCCTTTCATGCCATTGCATTGGCACCAGTATCTTGAAATGAAAGTAGCAGCAATTTTACTCATAGTAAATCCACTTTTGTTGGTACATTAGAAAGGAACCTTTCTATCTTTGACTCAAGCATGATTGGCTGCTGGACCAGGTGGAGATGCAACACTTCTACTAGACTCTGCTTCTACTTCTCTGCTCAAGTTTGTGTATATCTCTGATTTTTTAAATGTTGAACAACTATGTTTGCATCCATAAAATTACAAAAATTAGAAGAACATCTAAAACTTTGAATTGATATTGATGTAAATATCTATCTGCACAGATGATTCAGTGAACACTGGGACACATCTGAATTGGTCACTTCCATCCCTGGTCATATTCTACACTCCAATATTCTACACTCCAGCTTTGCATCACCAGATGCACTAACAAACTGTAGGGTCCTTTAAGTTCTTACTGAGAAAGCAGAATCAAGGGGCTGGTGCTGGGGCTCAGTGGTAGAACACTCACCAAGCATTAGCGAGGCCCTGGGTTTGATCAATCCTCACACCACGTACAAATAAAGGTATTGTGTGCAACTACAACTAAAAGAAATATAAATATTTAAAGAAAGAAAGAAAGAAAGCAGGATCAAAAAACCAGAGTAACTTGAGCATTTGCTCAGGAAACTCATTAGATCCAGTAAGTTGGGGCCCATTGTGAGCTCATCAGCTGTCAGTCTGCTCCTAGGAACTGCCTCATCAAGCCATGCTGCTGAGACTTGCCCTTTGAACCCAAGTGTCCAAACTCAGTACCTATGCCTTTGTCACCCCAGTCTGAGCCTTCACATGGCCACTTTCACCAAGTCAAAATGACATTACTTATCATTCTGTTTTGAATCATTTAACAGTAGACCACACTAAATCACATGCTTAGTACTACTTCTTCCATGTCCATGTCTGTAAAGGTGATATTGTCTCTTGATGCAGATAATTTAATAAATAACAAGAGAAGAACCACAGAAAATAGATTAAAACAATCCCTTATTTTATATACAAAAGAAATATCTTATTAATTAGTTGCTGCTATTATCTATTTTTAACTGATGTTCTCTTTTTTTTCTGTCCTTGGGAAGTTATCTTCATGGCTTTGCATAATTTGACATCAGATATGGGATTTCATATAGTCTTTGTACCAATATTTAGTTATTTGCATCTCCTTTGCAACCATCTTTTTTGGTTAAAATATCTTACAATACAAGTTAAACATTCAACGACTTTCACCAAGATGGATGTCTCTCAATAGGAATGGTGTTATTCTATTTAATTTTTTTTTCTAAATTTATACATTAAAGTTAAACTTAATTTACTTGTCACCTCAACTCATGTAAGATTTTGAATGCCACTCATTAGGATTCAGTAGGTTATGGTTGTAAAAGTGGAGGTCACAGAAGTCATCTGTGGTGCTCTGAAGGGCCTTCTGCTCTAACAGGGATCATTGGAGCAGGGAGACCCAGTAATCAGACACAGTGGATGGAGCCTGTGTTCTGGTTGGATACTGTTACAGCAGGTCAAGGCTTCCTGCTGATTGTCTGGGGTGCTCATTGGTCCTGACTACAAGTATTCCCTTGTCTGCAAATGTTAAGAGATTCTGTTATTCATTATACACATATATTTAGATTTTTGTATTTTCCTAGGTAATACATATATTAATAATTTTGTCCACTTTTTCTTATTAGTGAACTGGTGAAAAAATCATTCTTAGAATTTGGAGTTTGATGCATTGCCTACAATATGTATGAACTTTTTTTTTTCTTATTTTGTTATATTAAAATTTCAAGATACTTTGACAGTGAGTATATGTCAGTTGCAATTAATAACTAGCAAAACACATACCAGTTAGGCCACTAAAATATTTAAAAAGACATAACCTGTGTGAGAGGATGAAAGACTGCAAAAAGGCATTAGAGGACATGTATAGATACAGGCTTACATTACATACTTATACAAAGTTGACAGTTGACATAGGGGAGACACTTAGGTCAGATAATTAGTGTCTGTCATTTCATTTTATCAGACATGGCAAAGTCTTAAATGTTACAGAATTAAGTTACATGGTGGAGGCAACCATCTGAATGCTCAACTGCAACTTAGTCCCAAGGTTTGGTCCCCATCTCTGGGTCAATTATGGACATAAAAAAGACTGGCAGCCAACAAGGCCTAGGAAGGCAATTTGTCTTCCCCAGGGGATGCATTTGACTGTCAGGACACAGGGGTTGGTAACCATGGCCCTCTGTTTACTTCATGGACAAGGACTATTCTATTTTTCTATGTTCCAGAAGGAGTGAAATGCTACTATGATTCCCTCTACACTTTTGGTTATAACTTCTTTAGGATTTGATTTTTGTGTATTTCCAATGTATTTAAATTGACACAATTGTGTACCAGAGACCTTCCAGATTTATTTCACACATCACTAAATGAGATCACTAAATATGGTCAAATGATATCAGGTTGTTCTCATGATTGATTTATAAGGTTTGCATCTGTGACTTTACTTGATTGAAGTACTACAAACTATTTGGTGAATCATAAACAGATATAATCTCAAATGATTATAACATACAACTTGAATTATACTCATTAATTAAAGATGCATTTGCTAACATTATACATTTTATGAAGAATAAATAAAAATAATTTCATAAATTAAAACAAAAATTATTTTACAAGTTGAAGTACCCAGGACCCAATAAGGTGACATTAGAGTAAGCAGTATGACTTCTGAAGCCTAGCTATGAAGAGCATGATCTCTAATTAAGAACTTCAAACAGTGAAATAAGAATAGCACTGAAAAGCATCTTTATCATTTCCCTGAGAACAACTGTCTTCCCATTAATCTCCTCACAGCGTCCTTTACCTGTTTGTTCCTGAGACTGTAGAGGAGAGGATTCAGGAAGGGAGGAACCATGGTGTAAAAGGCAGAGAGAACCATGTCCTCGAGTGTGTCAGAGGTTGCTGAGGACCTCAGGTACACACCTGTGATGGAACTGAGGAAGATGGACACCACAAGGATGTGAGGGGTGCAGGTGGAGAAGGCCTTCCCTGGGGCTCTGGTGGGAAATTTCAGCACAGCAGAAAATATGCGAAAATATGACACGACAATAAGAAGGAAGCAACCACCACAAATGACCACAGCAGAGACAAGAATAAGGACCTTGTTGCTGGTGGTGTCAGAACAGGAGAGCCTCAGCAGAAAGGGGACATCACAGAAGAACTGATGGACCACGTTTGACTTGCAGAAGGACAGCCAAAATGTGTTCCCAGTGTGCACACCTGCATACAGCAGACCACTGAGCAATGAAGCCAGGGTCATGCGGACACAAAATTGAGGGTTCATGATGAGAGGGTACTGGAGGGGCTGGCAGATGGCCACATAGCGGTCCCAGGCCATGATGGTGAGAAACAGAAGTTCAACACTTGCACAAAAAATGACCAGGAAGATCTGGGTTGCACAACCAGTCACTGAAATGCCAGTGAGAGAGTTGATACAGGCATTGGGGACAGTGATGGAAATGAAGCACATGTCCAGGATGGACAGGTTCCTGAGGAAGAAGTACATGGGTGTGTGCAGGTTCTGGTCAGCAGTGGTGACAGTGATGATGAGAAGGTTCCCTAACAAGGTACCCAAGTAGGTCATTGGGAATACTGTGAAATAGAGGAAACTCAGATCCCAGCCATCAGGAGAGCCAAGGAGGAGAAATTCAGTTACCATGGTGGAATTATCCATTTATTGAAAATTCAGATTGACTGGGATGATAAAGAGATAAAAGTGGAAAGAAAACAGAGTTAATGAAATTACTTTATATATTCTTATGCACCATGTTTACTTGTATATTGCAGTTGCTTTCCCTGGAGAGGAAAGTCACTCTTGTTTTTCTCAAATGTTTACTCATTTCTGAGCAGAGTGCACCTCCACACCAGTTCAGGTGTGGAGGTCTGCATCATAGGGTCTGGGCCTGACCTGCAGAGCTTGTCCTCAGGTCCTCATCAGGCCTCCCCTCACCCACTGAAACTCCATGCAGAGCATGTGACAATGTTTTTTTTTTTTTAATGATCTATAATATAGTTACTTTCACTCTCTTCCATGAATATAATTTCAACATTATTTTGCCATTTTTCCACACTAAATAATTCAAAGTATTATTAATAATTTCAATTGTAATTAATTTTCAAATATTTTTAAATAGGAAACTATTCATAATATAGGAGTATTTATCTCCATTAACATGAAAAAATTTAACTCATAAGGAAAGCCTCTCAAGAATTCAAACTTTTCCATACCAGGCTGCAGGTCCAGTGCTATGGTAAAATGAGGGGATCTGACTGGACTGGACCTGGACTCTCCTGCCATCCCCCACTCTCCCTGCTGATCCTCAGGATGGGGTGATATTGTATGCAGGCCACAGAATCTCAGATAGGAATATGTTCCTTTTCCCACTGGGACTCTTTTTCTCTCCAACAGATCAGTGTGAGGTGTTTAAAGCTCCAGATTCTAGCGCAGATGACATTCTTTTAAACTTTTATTTTTTGCCTTAATGCATTTTTATTCTGTGTTCAGAACCATGAAGTTGAAGATTCCTTTGTCTAGACAATAATTTGTCATTTTCTTGTTGACACCTTCCATTTTAATCCTTTCCTCCAAATGTCATGATTATACAAAGTGATCCAGGCTGACTACCCTAAAAGAAAGATTTTGCTCATACTTACAGCACTTCTGAAGCATATCAGACTAGTTCAATCCCAAATCACCAAAATTGTCATTTCTTCAGCACTCTGAAAACCTGGGTCCACCTCAGCACTTTGTCAGGTTAACCACACTCACCCTTAGAAAAGCGATCTTCATCATGAGTTTGTCTGGCCTTTACTTAAAATTTGTGTCCTCCAGCATCAAGGGTGTGTGCCCAGACACAGGTATGTTGGTGTTAATTTCACAGTTAATTTCAAGGACCCCTACTCAATCTAGCTGTAATCTCTTGCTTGCCCTATTCCCCATTTCTCACTGACACAACCTGAATATCACACCTCAGTGACACCCTTGTTCACAGCATGCCCTATAACTTGCTGTCAGAGGCCCTTTTCTACTGTTACATAATGATTCCCTTTTCCCATTACTACATACTGAGCTGTAAGGAGGCTCAAATGCAACTTTTCCTCAGAAACCCTCTTCATAGCTTCTAATTATTCTTCTATTTCTCTGTAATGTTAGAAATCGACATGTTCTTCTACATTTCAGTAAATCAGAATGCATTTATCCCCCAAATTACTGTTGCAAATTCCTTAATTTTTTGGCCATGTATTGCTCAATGCTTTTATTCTCTTAGTAGCAAGTGCATGACTTCATGGATAATAGTTAATAAAAAATGCAATGTAGCATAATCATCTAACTGCTAACATGAACTAAGTTTTTATTTGACTTATTTAAAAATGAGTAATTCCTAAATTGGTGAAGCCCTTTCTTCACATCTATAAGAAATACAGTGTACCTTCTTTTGAAATAACTCACCTTTGCCTGTGAGCATAAGATCTTTACAAATTAGGTAATCTTTCCACAATTATTTATTAATGATTCATAACATGGCAAAATCTGCTCTAGATACTGGGTTTAAATAAAATAAGTATATTATCATCTTTAAAACATAATTTGAGTAGTGTGAAGGAAAAATAAAATGGTACACATGTAAAAGGTCAAATAAACATGAAAATTTTTGAAAGTGATATGAGACTAATCAGGTTTCTTTATGGAAATCTGCCAGGTTTTTCACCTTTTATCCTGGATTCTGGGATCTCCAGGAGTTTTTGTTGACCACCTCAAAACATCCTGTCACATACAGATGGTATAAAAACATGGGTTTAAATCTAAAATTTGCATAGAACTATAGATACATTTTCTTTCTTTTTAAAAATGTTTTAATTTTCTGTGTATGTGGAGCTGAGTGTTGAACCCAGAGTCTGGTGCATGCCAGGCCATCACTCCATCAACTGTTATATGTCCCTATTGCTCTTTCTTTATTATAGTTTTTAACACAAAACCACCTCCTGCTTTTCTTTCGCCAATAGAACTTAGAAAATTCTCCACAACTAGTTTGAATTATATGAACTTACTTCATTTCCTCTTTTCCTTTTGTTATAGTTTGATAACTTCTTCTCAATTCAACTTTCTTTGTTTCATATTCTAGTCAATATTAGGAAGCTTCCATTTATGGAGAATTGATGTAAAGTCATTTATAAATACAATAAGATAAATGTTCAAAGCACCACCTATTTTTTACATAGGCCCTGACACAATTTCAGTAGATTCTAAAGATATGGTGACTTTTTGAACCTAAATTTTTAAAATAAAAATATGGCTTTAAATCGCATAGACTGGCCTTAAAATTTTAGTATGGTTCAGTATGACATCCTCATTTAAGGGACAAAAAATACCTATAGAAAATTCCCTCTTAAAGACAATAAGATGAAGGTATAAACAACAGAAAGGGTTGATAGAAGTGAGAGTCAGGACAGTGTGTGTGAAGAAAAGCTAGCATGTTTCAACTCCAGGAACATAAAGTGGACGTGCACAGGTGGTTGCTCTGGAAGTGAAAATCCAGGAGTTTTTATTTTTTGCAATTATCTTGATAGTGTTTTAAATAATTAAATATATGATAAATAGATCATTTCAAAACTGCTAAAAATTATTTGGTTTGAAAGATCCAAGAATTAATTATTTCTAAATTACATTTCCCATGTTAGGAAATTGATTAGTGTCTTTGATAAACCATTGAGGAATGCTGAGGTACATATAATCTGAAAATCAAAATACACTTACAAAATGATGCACACCTTGATACTTATATTGATAACACTAGACACACACATCCTTATAGTCATACTTAATACATTCTCAGTAAAATGTTAAGAATACAATTGAAAATTTGGGCACAGTGACACATGCTTTTAATCCAGCAGCTGAGGAGGCTGAGAGAGGAGGATGGTAAATTCAAAGCTACCCTCCCAACTTGTCAAGACTGTATCTCAGAATAAATAATCAAAAGGGCTGTGATGTGGCTCAGTGGTTAAGCACCCCTGGGTTTAATCCCTGAAACCCCAAAAACAAAAAGTAACAAACTGAAAAAGTGAAAAAATGTATTTGTGATCAAAAGAAAGGGGTGAGATTAATGTTCAAAATATTCCAATGAAAATTGTATTCTACATTAAATATCTTATTTCCCACAGTTATTGACATATGTGCATGTTTATCAGTTGTATAAAAACATTCCTATCTACCTATGAATCCTATACCATATTTTGCATTTTGTTCTTGATATCTTCATGTGAATGTGTTTATTTTTCTCTGGAATTTTGCAAGTATATCACAAGTAATAGTAATCTGAAGAACAGAATTTTAAACTATCCAGAATCAGTATAAATTTTTTTCACACACTATACTAGCATACACAGTGCAGACCTCCCCAAGGTCCCTATCTTTTTATTGCAGCAGTGGCAATCACCCCAAAAACCAGTGCAGTTTTAAGAATACTCCATGCTTGCTGTGTTCTTCTCAGAATTAAGAATCCTTTTCCTGGACTCACTGACTCTTTGGATGACACTGTAATTTTCTGAACAGAATAAAAGTGAAGCTCAGATGCATTTAAATTCTAATTGCTTATTACTTACTCCTGAGTGTCACATGTTGTCAACATGGAACAGAACCGTGTTTCCCCTTGCTTCTCCCATCAATGGTGTCTGCAGCCAGGGTGAATCTGTCCAGTCAGCCTAGTGCCATGTCGGATGTGGGGAGATCAGTCACCTCTGCTTTATGTGAACCTGGCGCCTGGCCAGTGTGAGCTGGGCCCCCAGGATCCCAGAGCTCAGCCTGCAGAGACAACAGGAGGCCTGAACATACAACCAGGCAGCAGCACCTCCAGAGCCCAGGAGAGAGGACCTGGCCACGTGCCACCATGGACAGTGGAACTGCTCTGCTGCAGATGACAGTAAGTCATTACTGAGAAGTGAGTAACACTGAAAAAATTGATGGTTCTCCCTGTGTGTTTTCAACTCTCACTTGTAAATCAGAAACATCTCACACTATCTGCAGTTCAGCAGAAAAATTTCTTATCATTGACATGAAATTCACATGACACAAAGTTTACCTTTGTGACAGTTCATGCTTATAAATGTAGTGATATTTACTACATTACCAAGTTGTAGAACATCCAACTAAACTTGTTTCCAGATACTTTTATTACTTCTGTCACACATGGTCTTTCAGACACTAGAAAACTCTAAGTATACTTTGTACCTTTGAAATTATATATTTTTAAAATTTCATATAGATAAAATCATTCAATATACATTCTGACTTGACTTACCCTAACTTTTTCAAAATCGGTCCACCTTGTACAGGCATCATATGTTTATTCCTTAGGATGAATGTCATTCTGTTACATGTATATTCCACAGATCTTTAAATCAGCACATCCATCTGTAGACTTATTTCTCCTTAGTCTGGTGATATAATGTGGCTGATTTATTGTTTATCATAATTTTGGCCATTTGGTCATCTCTGGTATACACTCTGCACTCTATTTGATTATGATGAATAACTGTGTCAGATTTGCATGGCTGTGACCAAAATACGTGGTTTTAAAAAAAAACATGCACAATAAACAAAAACCAACCCAGATTTGGGAAATCATATTGTCTCAGGTGTTCAGAGATTTAGTCTATTTTCATCTAATTTCATGACTTTGTGCCCATAGTGGGGGCACACTGAGGATCACCACAGCAGAGGGAAGATACTCAGAATATGTCTCCAAGTGGGCAAAGATAGGGAAGGGGAAAGAGAGTTAGGGTTAGGGTTAGGGTTAGAGGAAAGTGATCAAGGATTAATCCCAGTGGGCCACCTTCTCCAGCAATGTCCCAAATGCCTAAGCAAACACCCAGTCAATTCATTCAAATGAAGATGGATTGATTAGGTTTCAGCTCTCATAATCCAACCATTCTACCTTTGAAAATTCCTGCCTGATAGGAAGGGCAGCAGAATAAAATAGACACTAGTATTCCCGAATGTATATACATGTCTGTATAACCCATGTGATTCTGCAACCTGTACACTTGGAAAAATGAGATATTATACACCATTTGATTCAAAAAAATTCTTGTGTGAAAACAAGGTTTTATATCTCTGATAAAAACACTCAGGAATGCAAATAAAAAAAGAAAGAAAAAAAGAATAAAAAATTCCTGCCTAAATTCAGGAAGTTTTTGACACACCTCACATCCCATTCATAATGTTTCAACTCCAGATCTCCAAAACTCATGTCCATTTCACAATGCAATGTGAATTTAGTCCATCTCCAAGTGTCTGATAGTCTAATAAATTCCAGCTTTATCCTAAAGTTTGAGACAACAATCTCACCTAAAATTGAAGGTAAAATCTTGGTTGTGAGCCCCCATGAAAATCAAAAGCAAGTTACATGCATCAATATCCACAGTAGAACATAGCCTTCTTATTCCAAAAGGATTTAATAGGGCTGTGGAAAGAATGGATGGTGTAGAGGAAATATAAAATCAGCTGAGAAAACAACTCCATCTGTAATTTCTCATGTAGCAACTAGGACTCTTGACTGTAAGACAATATTTCCAAAAGGACTGGGTAATTCCTGCCCTTTGGCCTTGCCAGTTGCAGAACACAGGGGCTGGGGCTCTCTTTGCCTTTCCTTGGCAGAGAGTTTATGCTATTGGTAACTATTAATTTCTTGGGATTCCATGCCAACTTTGGCTTCACATTCACAGCTTCACCTATTCACCCTGGGGAGCCTTCAGGGTCTCAGACTATGCTACAGTTCACTTGGGCTACCAAGCCTTTCTTTGAATTGAGGGTGGAAGGCATCATGACCCATTAATTTGGGCACTCTACATTCCTGCAGAGATGGCCTAATGTAAATGATGCTAAAGTCTGATGCCACCTCACAACATAGATGGGTCCCCAAAATTAGTACAATGGTGGTTTCTTAATGTCTTCCTTGCTTAGCATGGTATAACAACTTCCTGTGCCCTCTGTGCAAGCAGGGTGGCCACAAGACACTTCTCAAGGGAATTTTCCTTTCTACATCCTTGAGTGTGCAATAGGTATGGTCCTACAAATTTATTAGATGCTCTCAGCTCCTTTCCTATTGAAGAGGTATGAAATTCTTAGCCACTCCTTAGGGCCTGCAGTCTATTTATAACCACTCATTCTTTGAATCCAGCTTTTAAAATGATCTCTTTAAAACTATGATCAAATCTGGCTTTTAACTCTACTGATACAAATAACTCTATTCTTGCAGTTCATATACTATTCTAAAAGCATTCAACATAAATTTCCTAAAGGCTTTATGAAGCTGGGAAAAATCTGATGGTTGTGGCATAATATTCTCAGTCATGAATAATATCTTAAAAGTCTCTATAGAATAAGTTCTTACATTGCCTTGTTGATTGCTAAACTTTCATCATACTTCTAACTATGTACTGGGCTAAGTTTGTCTTCTGTAGCTTTCATCCCACAGACACTGAGACAGATAACCATGGATGATGGTGATGTGCATCGGGTTTGTGATTTCCTCACGGTTGTGGTGTGCTGCTGCATTGGGAACCCCCTGAGCAAATACACAGTTGAAAATCCCCCAGTTGCTATGGTGACACCTGGCCTGTGAAAAATCAGGGCAAAGGCTCAGAGTTATCAGTCTGAACCTTGAAACTGAGATAATATCTCCCAAGGATAGGGGATTCTGTGCACAGAAAGATAACAAGAACCACAATGTCTCCTTGGTGTTGGGAGCTTCACACCTGCCTGCTTTGTTGAAACTTTCCCACAACTGACCTTTTGATGACAAAACCTATAGAATAAATGTGCTGAGGCAGATCTGGGTCACTAATCTCAATCAGAGATGAATGTCCCACCTGATCCTGGCATTCTCTGTAAAGGTTTTTGTGTGTTTTTAAAAAAATCTATGGTAATCCCTGTCTGGTATCTGAATTAATGTCTATGCAGGTGGCAGGACATATTCTCACAAAAGGCTCTAACAAGTACTCTTAAATATTGTGTCCTTATTAGAGTAAAACTAATATATCATGAAAACTGGATATGTAAAGAGACCTAATATTTCAGAAAACCTGGCTATCCAAAATATATCTTTGACATAATTGATGTTACTATAAAAATATATTCCTAGGCTCATGACAATATACAAAGTAATTTTTTGCCAACTTCTGCATATGTTCCATAGCACACCAATTGACAGGGCTTTTCAATATTTGACACACAATGTAAGTTATAATGAAGTCCTTATATTGATATTTCTTTCTTCATCTCCTTTGACCCAAGGTCTTCCAAATAAAATATCAGTGAAATATCCAAAAATGTACCCCAAAGGACACCTCTCAATAGGACTGGTGGTTGAAATTCAATTTCTTTCCAAAGAAATTTATCTGTGAAATTTAAAATTCATTTATGTAGCCACCTCAACTCATAAAAAACTCAGAAATTTAGATTCAGTAAGGCATAATTGAAAAGGAAATGCATGTAAAGGTGAAGTTTGCAGAATTTATCTGGGGTTCTCCAAAGGTCCTTTGCTCTAGCAGGAAACATTGGAGCAGTGAGAACCAAAAGCCATGGACATAGTTTGGGTGGAGCCTCAACTGTGGTGGATCATGTCAGAGCAAGTCAAGCCTTCTGCATCAGGCAGCCCTGAGGTGCTCATTGGCTCCTACTGCAAGTATTCCCTGGTCTGAAAATTTAAGAAATGCCTTTATTAATAATCACAAATATTTAGGTTTTCATATTTTCCTAGGTAATAAATACACTTTTATTTTTCTCCCCATTTTCCTATTAGTGTATTGGTGAACAAAATTGATTGTTTAGATTTTGCAATTGAATATACTGTTTTTTGTGTAAATATATTTTCTTCATTTTGTTATATCAGTACTCCTAGGTAACTTGATATTGAGCCTATGTCAGTCATAATTAACAATGAACAAAGCACATGCCAATGAAGACACTAAAATATTTGGAGAGAAATAACTCATGTGAAATGATGAGCTGCCACAAACTGGCACACAGGTGCACACCTGCAATCCCACACATGAGGAGGTTGATGAACAATGATCACAGGTTTGAAGCCAGCCTCAGAAACTCCTGGAGTCCCTAAGCAACTTAGCAAGACCCTATTTTCTGTGATACAGTGTGGCACATTAGAAATAAATCACTGGGTGAGTCTTGAAGTAGGACATTAAATTTATTAGATGGTGGGTAGGAATGGCAAATAGAAAGTGGGCTCTGCATCCTTCAACCTTTTGCAGAAGGTAGGGTACATTTTTATAGTCCCAAACTACAAGCTACCAGTAATTCAAAACCATAGTAACATGGGGAGTGGGTCAGAATTACCCAGAGTACAGTAAGCAGTCCAAGAAAAATGGGAATTAAAATGAGAACAACTTACACATGTAGTTCCTAATAATACACTGTGAAAGAATAATTGAAACATTTTTTCGCCTTATATGTTGCCATACAGGGTGTGCTTGGCAGAAAGTGGATTACATATGCAGGGTTTTCTCATGTGAGAAGCATTTCTCATATGCAGTGGAGTCTCAGGGTAAAATGGAGTTTGTCTGGTCAAAGCATATATAGTTTGTTTCACAACAAAAACAGAAAAAAGGTTTAGGGATGTAGCCTTGGTTCAGTCCTGATAAATACAACAACAGCAATAACCAAAAAGATGGCCAGAAATGCTCCTAGAGGTTTACTTTACAAAATACAAAAAAAAAAACTGAGAGAAATTTTCAAGTTTACACAGGTCATACAGTGAGGCCAGACAATTCCTGGCCACTTTTTCATAGTGATCAGATATGAGTCATTATCATAGTTTTTACAGAAGTACCATGTGTTGGAGGAAAACCCTTAGAAAGCTGACCTGCAACTCAGCGCTGAGTTTGTGTCCCCCAAACTAGACCACTCATAGACTTAATAAAAGATTGCCATCCATAACAGCCAGGGGAGCCCAAGGTGCTCTTCCACAGTGGATGGATTGTGCTTTGGGTTCATGATGGATATAACCTTTGCTCTCTCTTTTCTTCATGTCAAAGGAGTATCTTCCTTTCTCTGTATATGTTAAATGGAGAGAAGTATCATTGTGATTCTCTCTACATTTATTATTATAAAGCCTTAACGATTTGATTTTCAAAAATTGACACAATTTTGTATCACAGTTTGACAGCAGATTATGTAACTGTACATTATCTTCATGTTTTATTTGTAAAGATTTTCTCTGTGACAGTAACTGATGAAACTTTAATATATATCACCAGAAATGATTTTAGAAAATATATTGGATCATATTTATATATTAAAATGGATTGATAAAATTAAGCTTTTATGAAGGATCCATGATAAATAACAAAGAAAATATGCTATAAAATAACTGAGATTCTAGTAAGGTGATAATAGGGTAGGCAGGGTAACATGTGAAGCCCATATTAGAAAAGTATTTGACCTCATTTAAATGCACTCAGTGAAATGAGGATAATGCTGAAAAGTATCTTTATCATTTACCTGAGAACAACTATCTTTGCATTACTCTTCTCACAGTTTCCTTTACCTGTTTGTACCGGATTCTTCATGTAAGGTGATTCAAGAAGAGAGAAACTATGGTGTAAAAGGCAGAGACCAGTGTCCTGGTCTGTCAGAGGTCACTGAAAGCCATCTGTAGATGCACATGATAGGACTGAGGAAAACTGAAATTACGAGGATATGAGGGGTGCAGGTGGAGTAGCCCTCCCTGACCTTCTATGGGAAATTTCAGCACCACAGAAAATACGTGAATATATGACATGGCAATAAGAGTTAAAGCAACCACCACCCACTGCCACAGCAGAGACAAGAAGGACCATGTTGCTGGTAGTGTCAAAGCAGGAGAGCCTCAGCAGAGAGGAGATTTCACAGAAGAACTGGTGGACCACATTTGACTGGCAGAAGGACAGCCTGAATGTGTTCCCTGTGTGCACACCTGCATACAGCAGACCACTGAGCAGGAAAACCAGGGACATGCAGACACAAAACTGAGGGTTCATGATGAGTGGGTACTAGAGGGGCTGGCAGATGGCTACATAGCGGTCCCAGGCCAAGATGGAGAGAAACAGAAGTTCAACACATGCACAGAAATTACCAAGAAGATCTGGGTTGCACAACCAGGCACTGAAATGGCCCTATTGCCACTGAGAGAGTTGATACAGGCATTGGGGACAGTGATGGAAATAGATTCCCCAACAAGATACCCAGGTTGGTCAGTGGGAATACTGTAAAATAAATGAAACTCAGATTACAGATATCAGGAGAGCCCAGTGGGAGAAATTCAGTAACCATGGTGGCATTGGACATTTAGTAGAAATTCTGGTTGTCTGTGAAGATAAAGAGACAAGAGATAGGAAGCCAAAATATGATTAATACAAATACTTGGTCTTGGGTCTATAGCTCGGTGGTAGAGCACTTGAATAGCATGTGTGAGTCACTGGCATCGATTCTTAGCATGTACATAAACTAAAAAATAAATAAATAAAATATTAATGTTCATGGATAACTGAATATATATTTGAAAAATAATAGTTAGTTTACACATTCATGTCCAACATGTTTTTTTGTTTTTGTACTTTTCAGTAGCTTTCCCTGCAGAGGAAGGTCACTCTTGGTTTTCTGATTTGTTTACTCATTTCTGAGCAGAGCGCACCTCCCAGTGCAGGTGTACAGGTCTGCAGCCAAGGGTCTGAGTGTGACCTGCAGAACTTGTCCTCACCTCCCCATCTGGCCTCCCTGACCTCCTGAGACTCTCCGCAGAGCACTTCTAGAGTGGCCTACCTCTTCTTCTCCAACACCATGTGGGTCACCATGCATTCCTTTTGTTCTCCATTTTAGTCACCTTCATTTTATTTCATTAATGTTACTGTCCAAAGTATTTTCTCATTTTTTTCTACATAGATAATTCAAATAAAATTTTTTAAAAATTGTTTTATATAGGAAATGATTCATAATGTTGGAGTATTTATTCTCATGAACATAAAAAAAAATATCATGAGGAAAGTTATCCACCAAACTTTCCCATTCTGAGATCTCAGGTCTGCTGTTACAGTAAACTGAGGTGACCTGACTGCACCTGGCTTCTCTGCAGTACCCTACTCTCCCTGCTTCTCCCCAGGACATGAATGGTGCTGTCTCATGGTCACACACCATCAGACAGGCACCTGTTCCTTATACCACTGGGACTCTCTTTTCTTCTTCAACAGATCAGAGTAAGTTCCTCATAGCCTCCAGATGACATTCTCCTAAACTTCTACTTTTACCCTGTTGTGTTTTTATTTCATGTTTAGCACCATGAAGTTAAAGATTACTCTGTCAAAAATTAATTTGCCTTAGTCTTCTTGACATCTTCTATTATATTTCTTCCTTTATTTTTATTTTCAATATTTTTATTTTGTTTATTCCTTTTTATGTGTTGCTGAGATTGAACCCAGTGCCTCACATGTGCAAGGCAAGCACTCTGTCACTGAATCACAACCCCATTCCTATATTTCTTTCTTCAAAATATCATGATTATACAAAAAGATACTGAACAAATACACTGAAAGAAAGATTTTGCTCATAGTTCAACACTTCTGTAACAGCTCAGACCACTTCAATCCCAGGTCACCTTCATCATAATCTCATTAGGGCTCTGTCATCCTGTGCCGCAGCCTGGCTGGCTGGGCAAAATAACCGGGGGGTGACGAATGACTTGTGTACGTTGATACAGCAGGAGTGGAAGCCGTTTATTGTAGGATCTGAGCGATATTTATACATTTTACACAGCTTATCTAATTAGCATAAAATAGATACAGCAGTCAACCAATAAGGAATCTTCACACTTAATGGCTTGCTTTTGTTACTTTACAAACCACTCCCTCTGGCATTTGGCCAGGCGCCATCCAGACTTGTTTACAGACTTTAACATTTCTCTGGCAAAATAACAGGTGCCAATCTGACTTGTTTACAGACCTTAACATTTCCCCCTTTTGTTCAATTTAAATAACGACCATAGTGTTTTTTACAGAAACACCATAAATAACCTGCCAGAAACAGAAAGGGAGGATACAAAATGTTACAATTCCAAGCTAATTGATGGCTCCATGCAAGAAGCCCTTGGAAAAATTATACCAGCAATGACACCATTAGCAAAGATATTGAGTTACAATTTGTTGTAGATTACAGTTTGTTATCTCAGTCCAGGTAAAGCAGTGTCTCAATAGATTAACTCACAGTCCAGGTAAATCATAGTCCAGGTAAGTTCTGCAGGCAGCTAGCTTAAGTTGTAGCAGCAGAAACAGCAACAGCTCCGAAGTCTCCTCCTCGGGTTCTCAGCCGAAGTTTCCTCCAGTTCTCAGCAACATTGTAAATTCTTCCACCTTTGTTTTCACCGGCACTGGGACGAAGGCAGGAGCTCCAGATGACTAAAGAAAATCCTGTAGCATTTCACTAAGAAAACAACCTTCTGAACAATTTAGTACATTATCTCAAGGGTTTTTACATTTGAAATAAGCCTTAATAGTGTTCATTACTCATTAGTTTCCAGGTGTGGGAGACCCATTGTAGTTACTGGCCTTGGAAATGATCAAACTTCAGGGATGCCAGTAGCGTCTTCTGCCAGCTGTAGCATCCCGGGCAGCCCCAGATGGCCTTGGGGAGAGTCCCAGACTCAAACTGCTTCCGGGCACAGGGCGCAAAAGCCTGAGAGATTTGGGCTCACAGTGGTGATCCACTCCCCTGGGCAGGGGGGTGGGGAAGAGCCCGCAACTGCCCCTTGGAAAATTCTTGCTGCGCCATGATGGGCTTGGGCAGGTGGCGGCCACCTTGTCTTTTCAAGCACCCTCCAGTATCGAAAAGTATTCAGTAATAGCCTTTTGCTGCAACTTTTTTCTTGATAATCCTTCTTCTTCTGAACTTTCTTTTTCTTTCTGACTAGAGTTTCTGGGCTTTTATCAACACATGCCCTAACTATTTTTGGTTCCACTGGGGTGCCTTCTTTCCTTAGTAATTTACTTCTCACCCCTTCCATATTTTCATCACAAAGACAATACAATACACTGAGACAAGACAAGACACAAACATACTGCATCAATCTTCTCCATTTTCTCGAAATGGCCATTTTTCCTCTCGCCCTATCTGCCTAGGGACGAGCAGATTGTTCCCGTCCTATCTGTGGATGGGCAGCTTTTTTTGTCACTTACCCCCAGTGTCCCGGGGCTCCCCGTAATGGGCCACCATCTGCCACAGTCTGGCTGCAGCAGAATAAGCGGGGGGTGACGAGCTACTTGTGTAGATTGATGCAGCAGAAATAGGAGCTGTTTATTGTAGGATCTGAGCGATATTTATACATTTTACACAGTTTATCTAATTAGCATAAAATAGATACAGCAGTCAACCAATAAGGAATCTCCACACTTAATGGCTTGCTTTTGTTACTTTACAAACCACTCCCTCTGGCATTTGGCCAGGTGCCATCCAGACTTGTTTACAGACTTTAACATTTCTCTGGCAAAATAACAGGTGCCAATCTGACTTGTTTACTGACCTTAATAATTCTGGGTCCTCCTCAGCACCTTGACAGGTTAAACACACTTACTCTTAGTAAAAAGACCTTCCTGCTGAGCCTTCCTGGGTTCCTCTGGAAAAGTGTGTCTCCCAGGGAGATGGTGGGTGGCCAGACACAGGTAGGGTGCAGCTAATTGCACAGTGTGGGTGAAGTTCAAGAGGTCCTACTCAGTCTACCTACAACCTGTTTCTTGTCATATCCCCCATTTCTCCAGGACACAAACCTGAAGCTCAAGCCTGAATGATGTTCTTGTTCTCAGAATATCCTGGAACTTGCTGACATAGCCCTTTTCTACTGTGACATAATGGTTTAATTTTACCTATTTACTTTGTACTGGTCTTAAGAGGAGGTTCAAATGCAATCTTTTCTCTGGAAACTGCTGAATAATCTTAATTTTTCCCCCATTTTGTGTAGCATTAGAGATCAGTCTGTGGAAATTTGTTAATTTGGGACCTTGAATCAGTCATCTTTGTATTTTTTTAGATGCAAATGCATGACTTCCTGCACAGTGGTTAATAAAGCTGGTGCCTTTGTTGACTGACCACTAACCTGAACTGGCTTTCCTTTTGATACTGGTTTACAAAGAAGAGTCTCCCAAACAGGCTCTGCCCTTTCTACACTTCCTTAGCACACACAGTGAAGTCTGGTGTGAGGTCATGCAAGCCCACTGCCCTGTGCATTTGAAAGGTAAGATCTCTTTACAGCAGTAATCTGTCAACAAACATTACTGATGACACCAACAGGGCCTCAGTTGTTTCAGATGGTGACATTTTGGGAAGAAGAAATATATTGTTATTTTTAAGTAATCTGTTTACCATGATAGAAATTATAAAATATTACAATTTGACAAATTTAGAAGGTGATGGGTCATGAGACAAATCCATATGGAAAATCATGCAGCTTCTCACTCTTCAATTCTGTCTTCCAGGCACTCCAGTGGTCCTTGCTGACCACCCCTACAAACTTTTGTCAAATATAAGATGGAAAAATAAACATGTGTTCAAGATCTGGAAGCTGGCATAGAACTACAGATATATTTTCTTTATTTCTGTTCTCTTTTTTTCTACTAAACAATGTACTGTTTTAGTTTCATAAGAAGAATTATGTCATTTTTGCTTATTGCTTTAACTACAACTTGAACACTTCTCCAAATTTGACTTGATTTTTTTCATGGATCAGTCTCATGAAACTTCAGATTTTCGATGTGATAAAATATATGAATCACAGCCTAACTTGCATAGATCCTCAGAGTGTTTCTGAAGATCTTCAAAATATGATTACTTTAGGAACCTGGATTTTTAAAAGTAAGAAATAAGGTTTAGCTTTTACTGTTTGACCTCAATAATTTTAGAGTGTTCAGAACTACATTGTCCTTTCAGGAGTGCAAATGCATATGTAGAATTTGGTATAAAAACAAAAGTTTGGAATCAAAATAAAACCACAATCAGGTAGCATGAAGTTCAGAAAAATAAGTATGAGGAAGAATTATCATATTTTTAATGGCAATTATTTGAAGAAGGGCTGCCTCAAGTATGTTCCTCTGAAAGTGGGGAAGCTGGATGTTTTCCCTTTTGGTAGTTCTCTTGGAGGTGCTTAAAATAAGGAAATGTGTGCTAATTTCCCCAACTGGACAGTGGATGGCACAGTGTAACTTCTGTGCTGGACATCATGCTTAGTCACATTGAGAATCCAGTAACACTGTGGAGAGACTTGTGGTGCTCACTGTGTGTTTTCATCTCTGCCCTCCTCCACCTCAGTGTGAGTTAGGGGTGTTTATGGTGATCAGTTAACACTGAGGGTGATGGGCAACTCTCACTCACTCCTCAACCTGTAAGTGGGAAACATCTAAGGCTGTCTGCAGTTCAGCAGCAAAATTTCTTATCATTGCGATGAAATCCATGTGTCATGAAGTTAAATTTGTAACAGTTTGTGGTTACCAATTCCATATTATTTACCACATGACAAAACTGTACAACTTTCAACTACCTCTTGTTCCCAAATATTTGTAATTTTTTAAATGAACCATCTAATCCATTACACATAGTCCCTGTTTATCTTTACTTTGGAAACCACTAAGTATAATCACCATGTTTGAATATATATGTTCTGATTATTTTGTATGACTAGAAATATTAAATATGTGCTATTTTTCATGATTTGAATAAGCCTGATGTTTTCAAAGAAAGTCCACATTGTAGCATTTATCACTATTTTATTTTTTGAATGGATGAATTAGATTCCATTATATGTATACATCAGCATTTTCAAAATCAACCTAATTATAGATGATTTCCATTTGTTCTGTTAACCCACTGTAGGATTTGTTGGTGATTTTCTGTATATGCTTATTGTATGCTGGGATTGATACATATGAATATGGTCTATTCTGGTTTTGGTGTCCTTTGGAATTTTTTGGCTAGATTTTGTTGAGAAGGTTTGCCTATATTCTTCTCAGGGATATTGTATTGAGGTCTTCTTTTCTTGATCTGGCATTTTCTTCATTTTCTTTAGCTACTAACCCCATACCTTGTACCTATTTTAAAGAAAAAAATGTGTGTTAAACCAGTCAAATAGACAAAGTACAAAGATCCTGTCTCTACAGCCACCAAGAATGATGTTCACCTTGTCTTTAGGCCACAATGTCTGTGAGACTGGAGAACTAAATGAGCAGGCATGTCAATGGATGGACCCAGGGTGTTCACAGGCTAGTAAAAGAGTGCAATGGGAACTACTTCACTGCAATGGAGACAACATTAATTACTATGTCTACAGGGTTATTTGACTTGAACTCCCATGGACTATGAAAGGATGGAAAATGTCCAGGAATAGAAGTCGGTATTTGACTTGGCAACTGGTGGATAGATTAACAGATATCCTAAAAAGTAACTAAGTTATGTTTTACCTATTATAATTGTAGGTGTACAGACCACACTGTCTGAGGCCCAGGACCTAGAACATGGAAGGAACACTGATTATGATGAGCCACAGAGGTAAGACCACTGAAGGACAGTCAGAGAGTGACCAGAGAGCATCGACCCCCTGTCTCACTCATGATCTTCAGCAGAACCTGGGCCGAGGCCAACAGCCTCCATGCCTTATGAATACCCCACCTGATATGTGGAGAGCAGGACCTGGCACTGGTATTCAGAACAATGTAGCTTGTAAAAACAAACAAACAAACAAAAAAATCTTATGGTGGACTGGTCTTTGTTTTTTTTTTTTCTTTTATTTATTTATAAATTTATATTACCACTTATAGTATAACCTTTAGAATATCTGGGGCATGAGTACAAGAATATAAAAAGTGTTATGAAATAAAATCAAGTCAACTGTCTAGAGACAGCTTAATGGAGAAAGTTTAAGTTTCATGGAGAAAGGGAGACATGGGTGGTCACCTTCTCTTCATGTCTATCTATATTCTCGCAGGTGAGGGATCCAAGATAAAAAGCACACCTCTGTTTTTTATATCTATGAAAAGGAATGATTAGGTAATCAGGAAAGAATAATAAAGAATAGTATTTTAGTCAGTCCTTTCTTTCTTTCTTTTATTTTTGGCTGTGATTAAAGGACTAAACCACACACAATTATAGAGGAGGAAAAGTTTGTTTGAGGGCTCACAGTTTAGAGCTTTTAGCCTATATAAGGCCAGGTTCATTCCTCAGGGCCCGAGGTGAGGCTAAACATGGTGTGAGAGTGTGTTGGAGGGAAGAAGCTCACATCACAGTGATCAGGAGGCAGAGAGAGACTCCACTCTCCACATACAAGTATAGACACCAAATCCATGCTCTATTTCCCATCTCCTCCCCCAGGCACACCCCACCACTTCTGTTACCACTCAGTTAATCCTCATCAGAGGATTAAATCACTGATTGGGTTAAGACCCTTACAACCCAATCAGTGCTACTTGGAAACTTCTTACATTGTCTCACAACTTAGCTCTCAGAGGACACCACATTCAAACCATAACAAATGGGCATCGGCTTCTTGGAGCCCTCTAGGAGTCCAGTGGTCACAGTACTGACCGCCCTGCAGGCCATGGAGGGAAAGGAGCACTATACCCTACAGTGGACTCCTGCTTGATCTTGGTCTTGGTCTGTCATTTACTATTTTAATTATTTTTCCTCCCAAACCTCACAAGCCAAAGAAGTCAGCCCCATTTTCCAGGATAGAGCCAGCTGCAGACTTTTGATCACATGACACTCATCAGTCTCATCCATAGTGCACAGGCCAAGGTGGGCATGTGGTGGGGGCCTGGCCCTCCTATGCAGATGGCTTTTATGGAAGTGAGAACACTATACTCAAGGATGGAGCAAATCCAGTTGTCCTGTGGGCTGCTTTAATGGAGGGATGCATTGAGCCCTGAGTTTTAGCAAGCACAGTGTGAAAACAAGGTTTTCTAGAGGTCAGGCTGGAGCAATACTGATCGCTGCAGCCAAAAGCAGCCTGTCTGCTCCAGGCACACTCCTGTGCATGATCACACTCATGTACCACAGTCCTGCTCAGTGATCAGTGACAATGCTGTTGAGCCTAAAGTGATCTCCTGGCTGCTCACTAAAGAGTTTTCATTTGAACTTATAACTTCACACCCTTTCGCATGCAGAGGAGCACAGAGACAAAACAAATTTACTCTGATTTTAATCATTTTATATGTGACTGTGAGAAAATATATTATTGTCAAAATGTGTAAAGCTATTTACTTAACTCAGCATGTTCACTGACATATTGTGTAACTTTAAAATATATTACTGACTTATCTTTTTCTATAGCTGAACCTAGTGTCATTTTATGAAGGATAGATATAAAAGTATAAATCACGAAACTATTATGGTAAATTTTTCTATACTTGGTCTTAATACGTTGATACTAGGATATTAGTGTAACATGGAAAGCCCAGATATGAAGAGCTTTATCCAAGTATGAACTATAACCAGTAAAATAAGGATGATGCTGAAGCACATCTTTAGCATTTCCCTGAGAATAACTGTCTTGGCATAACTCTCCTTACAGCTTCTTTTACCTATTTGTTCCTGAGACTGTAGATGAGAGGATTCAGGAAGAGAGAAATGATTGTGTAAAAGGCAGAGATAACCAGGTCCTGGAGGGTGTCAGAGGTTTCTGAGGACCTCAGGTACTCACCTGTGATAGAACTGAGAAAGAGGGACACCACGAGAATGTGAGGGGTGCAGGTGGAGTCAGCCTTCCCTGGGGCTCTGGTGGGAATTTCAGCCCAGCATAAAATATGCAAATGTATGACATGATTCTTATAGCAAAGCAGCCACCACCAACTATTGCAATAGAGACAAGAAGAAGGACTATTTTGCTGGTGATATCGGAACAGGAGAGTCTCAGCAGAGAGGGACCGTCACAGAAGAACTGAAGGACCACATTTGACTGACAGAAGGACAGCCAGAATATGTTCCCAGTGTGCACACCTGCATACAACAGCCAGTTGAGCAGAAAAGCCAGGGTCATGTGGACACAAAACTGAGGGTTCATGATGAGGGGGTAATGAAGGGGCTGGCAGATGGCCACATAGTGGTCCCAGGCCATGATGTTGAAAAACAGAAGTTCAACACATGTACAGAAAATGACCAGGTTATTCTGTGTTGCAGAGCCAGCCACTGAAGTGGCCCTGATGCTCCTCAGAGAGTTGACACAGACATTGGGGACAATGATGAAAATAGTTTCCCTAACAAGGTACCCAGGTAGGTCAGTGGGAATACTGTGAAAAAAAGAAAACTCAGATTACAGATATCAGGTGAGCCCAGTGGGAGAAATTCAGTAACCATGGTGAAATTGGACATAGAGTGGATATTCTGGTTGTCTGAGAAGATAAAGATATAAGAGAGAGAAAGCAAAAATATAATTAATACAAGTGGTTGAGCCTGGGTCTGTTTCTCAGTGGTAGAGCACTTTAATAGCATGTGTGAGCCACTGGGATGAATTCTTAGCACTGCATATAAATAAAAAAATAAATAAAATATAAATGTTTATGGACAACTGAAACATATTTAAAAAATAATACAGTTAGTTTACCCATTCATGTCCAATGTGTTTTCTTGTACTTTTTAGTAGTTTTCCCTGCAGAAGAAGGACAATCTTGGTTTTCTGTAATCTTTAATCATTTCTGAGCAGAGTGCACTTCTCAGTGCAGGTGTGGAGGTCTGCAGCCCAGGGTCTGAGAGTGATCTGCAGGGCTTGTCCTCAGCTCCCCATCAGACCTCCCTGACCTTCTGAGACTCCATGCAGAGCACTTCCAGGGTGGCCCACCTCCTCTTCCCCATGACGAGGTGTGTCACCATGCATTCCTTTTGTTCTCAATTTTTGTCACCTTCATTTTATTTCATTAATGTAATTGTCCAAATTATTTTCTCATTTTTCCCACATTAATAATTCAAATCATAATTCAAAAAAAATTTTAGGTTCAAAGTGATTCATAATGTTGGAGTATTTATTCTCATGAACATGAAAAAAAATTCTCATGAGGAAAGTTCTCCACAACACTTTCCCAGGTTCATGACTACACCTGGCTACTCTCCCTGCTGATCCCCAGGACATGAGTGGTGCTGTCTCGTGGTCACACACCATCAAACAGGAACCTCTTCCTGTTCTCACTGGGGCTCTTTTTTCTTTTTCAACAGATCAGAGTAGGGTCTTCATACCCACAGCTGACATTCTCCTAAACTTCTATTTTTACCCTGTGGTGTTTATATTTCATATTCAGCACTGAAAGAAAGAACAAGGCACATTGTCAGAGAAAATGCCAATTTATTGAGGAATAGCTCTCCATATTTATAGAGCTGGGGGTGGTTTGACAGTTATGAGAGGTTCATGGTTGAAGGGTTTGACAATTGACATGGGGTGCTTTCCGATTGGGGGTAAGGATCATGTGTGTCAGCAGGGCTAGTCTAATTGGTGGGTAGAGATCACGTGAGCCAGGAGGGCTAGGCTAATTCATGGGTAAGGATCATGTGAGCCAGCAGGGCTAGTCTGATTGGTGGATAAGGATCATGTGAACCAGCTAGGGTTAGTCTGATTGGTGGGTAAGGATCATGTAAGCCAGCAGCAATCACCATTAGATAGCAGGATCATGTGAGCCAGCAGGGCTCACGATTGGATGGTTCTTCTTCTTCTTCTTTTTTTTTTTAAAGAGAGAGTGAGAGAGGAGAGAGAGAGAGAGAGAGAGAGAGAGAGAGAGAGAGAGAGAGAGAATTTTAATATTTATTTTTTTAGTTATCGGCGAACATAACATCTTTGTTTGTATGTGGTGCTGAGGATCGAACCCGGGCCGCATGCATGCCAGGCGAGCACACTACCACTTGAGCCACATCACTAGCCCCTGGATGGTTCTTCTTAGGGGATGGTGAAATTAGTCTTTGGAGCAGGGGCAACTCCCAACAATTACCCTGAAGTTAAACATTCCTTTGTCTAAAAATTAAATTGCCTTAGTCTTTTTGACATCTTCTATTGTGTTTCTTTCTTTCTTTTTAATTTAAATATCTTCATTTTGTTCATTCATTTTTATGTGTTGCTGAGATTGAACCCAGTGCCTCACATATGCGAGGGAAGCATGCTTCCACAGAGTCACAACCACAGCCCTATATTTTTTCTTCACAATTTCATAATCATACAAAAATTACTGACTGAATACACTGAAAGGAAGATTTTTTCATAGTTGAATACTTCCATAACAGCTCAGACCACTTCAATCCCAGGTTACCTCCATCATAATCTCCTCAGGCCTCTGTCATCCTGGGTCCTCTTTAGAACCTTGACAGGTTAAACACACTCACCCTTAGTAAAATGACCTCCCTGCTAAGCCTTCCTGGGCTCCTCTGAAAATGTGTATATCTCCTGGAGTAGATGGTGAGAAGCCAGACACAGGTAGGGTGCTGCTATTGCACAGTGAGGGTGTAGTTCAAGGGGTCCTATTCAGCCTTTGAGGCAGGACAAAATATATAAGTGTTGAAAGAACACACAGTAGTATTGGTAAGGAATCACAAGCAGAACATTTAAGAAATATGGGATATCATAAAAAGACCAAATTTAAGAGTTACTGGGATAGAAGAAGTCATACAGTTCATAACAAAGAAATAAACAATCTATTTAATGAAATAATGTCAGAAAACTTTCCAAACATGAAGAACGAATTGGAAATCCAAATTCAAGAAGCCTACAGAACACCAAATGTACAAAATCACAAAAGACCCAGACCAAGGCACATTATAATAAAAATGCCCAACATACAGAATAAGGAGAGAATTTTAAAAGCCATGAGAAAAAAAAGAATCAAATTACAAATAGGGAAAAACCAATTAGAATAACAGCAGATTTTTAAACACAGACCTAAAAGCTAAAAAAACCTGGAACAACATATATGATGCTCCTAAAGAAAATGGATGCCAACCAAGAATCTTGTATCCAGCAAAATTAAGCTTTAGGGGCTGGGGCTGTGGCTCAAGTGGTAGCGCGCTTGCCTGTCATGCCTGTGGCCCGGGTTCGAGCCTCAGCACCACATGCAAACAAAGATGTTGTGTCCGCAGAAAAATAAAAAATAAATATTAAAAATTTCTCTCTCTCTCTCTCTCTCTCTCTCTCTCTCTCTCTCTCTCTGTATCTCACTCTCTCTTTTAAAAAATTTAAGCTTTATATTTGATGAAGAAATAAAAACATTTCATGATAAACAAAAGTTAGAAGAATTTATAGCTAGGCAACTGGCAATACAATACATCCTTGGAAACATATTTCATGAAGAGGAAAAACAAAAAACAACAATGAAATCAGAAGAGGGAGGTAGTACCCTAAAAAAAACTAATCAAAGAAGAAAATCAAGTCAAGTTAAATAACAAAAGTAAATAAATATGGCTGGACATGCAAAACATGTCTCAATAATAACCCTGAATATTAATGGCTTAAACTCATCTATCAAAAAACATTAGCCAGCAGATTGGATTAAAAAAAATCAGCAATATGTTGCCTCCAGAAGATTCATCTGTTAGTAAAAGACATACACAAACTGATAATGAAAGGTTGGGAAAAATCATACCACTCACATGGACTGTGGAAGTAAGCAGGGGTTTCTATTCTCATGTAAGTAAAGTAGACTTCAAGCCAAAGTTAATCAAAAGGGAAAAAGATGGAAATTATATACTGCTCAAGGGAACCATACCAACAAGCCATAACAATCATAAATATATATTCCCCAAACAATTGAGCAGCTATGTTCATCAAATTTTTCTCAAGAGTCAAATTGACCAAAACACAATAATCTTGGATGACTTTAACACACCTCTCTCACACCTGGATAGATCTTCCAAACAAAAATTGAATAAAAAAAGAACTATAGATCTCAATAATACAATTAATAACTTTGACTTAACTGACATACATAAAATATAACAACCAGCATCAAGGGGTTACACCTTCTTTTCAGCAGCACATGGATTCTTCTCTAAAATAGACCATATAAACTGCCACAGAGAAACTCTTAGCAAATACAAAAGAGTAGAGATACTACCCTGCATTTTATCAGATCATAATGGAATGAAATTTGAAATCAAAGATAAAATAAAAAATAAAAATTACTCCAACACCTGGAGACTGAACAATATGTTACTGAATGAATAATGGGTTGCAGAAGATATCAAGGAGGAAATTGAATAATTCCTAGAGGCAAATGAGAACATAGACACAACATATTGAAATCTCTGGGAAACTATGAAAGTGGTACTAAGAGGAAAGTTCATTGCATGGAGTTCATTACTTAAAGAAGAAAAAGTCAACAAATGAATAACCTCGCACTACATCTGAAAGCTCTAGAAAAAGAAGAACAAATCAACAACAAAAGCAGTAGAAGACAAGAAATAATCAAAATTAGAGGTGAAATTGAAGCAAAAGAAACAACTGAAAAAACTGAAAAAATAAAAAGTTGGTTCTTTGAAAAATTAAAAAAAAATGACAGATACTTAGCCATGCTAATGAGGAGAAAGAGAGAGAAAAATCAAATTATCAGCATATGTGATAAAAAAGGTACTATCACAACAGATACTACAAAAATAAAGAGGATAATAAGAAATTATTTTGAAAACATACACTCCATTAAAGTATAGGATATTGAAGGCATTGACAAATTCTTAAGTCATACAATTTTCCCAGGATGAAGTAGGATGATATATACAATTTGAACAGACCAATATCAAGTGATGAAATGGAAGACATCATCAGAAGTCTACTACCAACCAAGAAAAGCTCAGGACTGGATGGATACAAAGACAAATTCTACAAGATCTTTAAAGAAGAAGTAACACCAATAGTCTTCAATTTATTTCAGTAAATAGAAAAAGAGAGAGCATTCCCAAATGTATTCTATGAGGTCAATATCATCCTGATTCCAAAAACAGGCAGAGCAGAGACACATCAAAGAAAGAAAACTTCAGACCAATATCTCTAATGAACATAGATGCAAAATTTCTCAATAAAATTCTGGCAAATCAAATACAAAAACATATCAAAAATATCATGCACCAAAATCAAGTGGGATTCATCCCAGAGATGTAAGGTTGGTTCAACATATGAAAATCAATAAATGTAATTCATCACATCAATAGACTTAAAGACAAAAATCATATGATCATCTCAATAGATGCAGAAAAAGCATTTGACAAAATACACCTCTTTCATGTTCAAAACACCAGGAAAACTAGGGATAACAGGAACATATCTCAACATCATAAAGGCTATCAACACTAAGCCCCAGGCCAACATCATTCTAAATGGAAGAAATTTAAGGCATTTCCTCTAAGGACTGGAACAAGACACGTATGCCCTCTTTCACCACTTCTATTTAACATTGTTCTTGAAGCACTGGGCAGAACAATTAGACAGATGAAAGAAATTAAAGAGATACATGGGAAAACAAAAACTCAAATTGGCACTAGTGGCTGATAATATGATTCTATACCTAGAATATCCAAAAAGCTCCACCAGAAAATTTATAGAACTAGTAAATAAATTCAGAAAAGTAGCAGGATATAAAATCAACACCCATAAATCAAAGGAATTTCTGTATATCCGTGACAAATCCTCTGAGAAGGAAATGAGAAAAACTACCCCATACATGATAACCTCAAAAAAAAGATACTTGGGAGTCAACTTAATGAAAAAAGTGAAAGAACTGTACCAATGAAAACTACAGAACCCTAAAGAGAGAAATCAATGAAGATCTTAGAATATGAAAAGATCTAATTTGCTCTTGGATAGGCAGAATTAATATCGAAATAACCATACTACCAAAAGCACTATACAGATTTAATGAAATTCCAATCAAAATCCCAATGCTATTCCTCATAAAAATTGAAAAAACAATCATGAAATTCATCTGAAAAATAAGATACCCAGAATAGCTAAAGTAATCTTTAGCAGGAAGAGTGAAGCAGGTGGCATTACTATACCAGGACTTAAACAATAGTAACAAATTCACCATGGTATTGGCACCAAAACAGACTGGTAGAACAATGGTACAAAATAGAGGACATAGAGACTAACCCACAAAATTACAATTATGTAAAGGTGCCAAAACTATGCATTGAAGAAAAGATAGCCTCTTCAAAAAATGGTGCTGGGAAAACTGGAAATTCATACACAACAAAATGAAACTAAACTTCTATCTCTCACCATGCACAAAACTTCAACTCAAAGTGGATCAAGGACCTAGGCATTAAACCAGAGACCCTGAGCCTAATAGTAGGCCCTAATATTTATCACATGGGATTAGGCTCCACCTTCCTTAATAAGATTTCTATAGTACAAGAATTAAAACTAAGAATCAATAAATGGGATGGATTCAAACTGAAGAGTTTCTTCTCAGTAAAAGAAACAATCTGTGAGATGAATAGAGAGCCTACATCTTGGGAGCAAATTTTTACCCCTCATACATCAGATGGAGCACTAATCTCTAGCGCATATAAAGAACTCAAAAAGCTAAACACCAAAATTGAAATAATCCAATCAATATTTAAGCCAAGGACCTGAACAGACACTTCTCAGAAGAGGGTATACAATCAATGAACACATTTATGAAAAAATGTTCATCACTGCTAGAAATTATAGAAAAGCAAATAAAAACTATTCTAAGATTTCATCTCTCTCCTTTAAGAATGGCAGCTATTATGGAGACAAACAACAATAAGAGTTCATGAGGATGTGAGGAAAAAGGCACACTCATACATGGATGGTGGGACTGAAAATTGGCGCAGCCAATATGGAAAGCAGTGTGGAGATACCTTGGAAAACTTGGAATGAACCACCATTTGACTCAGCTATCCTTTTTTTTCAGTCTATACCCCAAAGACTTAAAAATAGCATACTGTAGCAAAACAGCCACATCAATGTTTATAGCAGCACAATTCACAATAGCCAAACTGTGGAACCAGGCTACATGCCCTTCAGTAGTTGAAGATATAAAAAAAAAGTGGCATGTACACACAATGGAATATAACTCAGCAGTAAACGAGAATAAAATCATGGCATTTGCAGGTGAATAGATGGCACTGGAGAAGATAATGCTAAGTGTAGTTAGCCAATCCCAAAAAACAAATGCCGAATGTTTTCTCTGAAGTAAGGAGATTGACTCATAGTGGGTAGGGAGGGGGAGCATGGGAGGAATAGATGTACTCTAGATAGGGAAGAGGGATGTGAGGGGAAGAGAGGGGGCAAGGAATTAGCAAGGATAAGACAGAGGGATGGGAGGGGAAGGGAGGGAGCAGGATGTTAGCAAGGTTGGAAGAATGTGAGGGACATCAGTATCCAAAGTACATGGATGAAAACATGAATTGGCACGAACATAATTTATATACAAAGAGACATAAAAAATGTGCTCTATATGTGTAATAAGAAAGAAAATGCTTTTGGCTGTCATTTATTTAAAAAGTAAAATATTGTGCTCTATGTGTGCAATATAAATTATAATGAATTCTGCTGTCATATATAACAAATTAAAATTTAAAAAAATAAATAAATAAAACACTACAAGCAACAAAAACAACAAAATGACTATCACAAATAAAGATAGAAGTTTACATTACAAATTCAAGAAAAGTGAGGGGAAATGTAAGAGTTGGCATGACCCAGACACATGTGCCAGAAAATTATCGTCCATTTCTCCATGATTATTAGGACTAAGTCATTAGCACAACACTACAGGAGTAAGATGTGTGGAAGACAAACCATCAGAAAGCTGACATCAATTCATGGACATAATCAAAGACTGGCCCCTGTCATGGCCAAAGAATCACAGGCTGCTGTTTTCTGTGGAAAGATGTGAATGTTGGGACACAGGGTGAATTAACCATTGCCCTCTTTTTACTTCACAGAAAGGAGTCTCTTCTTCTTGCCTGGTCCAGATGGACAAAATTATTACTGTTAAATTCTTTACATTTCAAGAATTGGCGCACGGAGCCCGGTGGAGGGAGTGTATTCCCAGGAAATGTGTGTAGAGTGCCAGTGAGAGTTTGGGAATAAAGAGTTGCTGTTTGAACATTCAAAAAAAATTCTTTACATTTTGGCTACAATTTCTTTAGGATTTGATTTTTTAAATATATTTTGAAAGTAAATAAATTGGCAAATTATGTATCACAGTGTTTACAAGTAGGTTCTACACTGTTCTGAATAAGAGCAAATTATATAAGAATAAATTATCTCCTAGGGTTTTCTTTGGTGTCAGAATTTGATATAAGTAATTGAAATATGGGTTGATTTTTTAAAATACATAACCACAAATGATTTCAGCAAATATATTTAATTATATTTAATCATTAATAGATGCATTGATGAAATTACACATTCTCTAATAGCTCCATGTAAATGATATGGTAAGAAACAGAAAAATAACTTATGATAACTCAGCTTCTAATAATGTAATAGAAAGGTAGACAATGTAACTTGTAAAGCATAAATATGCAGAGTATTGTATCTAATTAAGAACGAAGATCAATGAAATTAGCATGATGCTGAAACGTTATCTTTATTATTTCCCTGAAAATAACTGCCTTTACATTACTCTCCTCACAGCTTCCTTTACCTGTTTATTCCTGAGACTGTAGATAGAGGATTCAGGAAGGGAGGAATCATGGTGTAAAAGGCAGAGAGAACCATGTACTTGAGGGTGTCAGAGGTTGCTGAGCACCTCAGGTACACACCTGAGCCAGAACTGAGGAAGATGGACACTACGAGGATGTGAGGGGTGCAGGTGGAGAAGGCCTTCCCTGGAGCTCTGGTGGGAAATTTCAGCACAGCAGAAAATATGTGAATGTATGACATGGCAATAAAAAGGAAGCAGCCACCACAAATGACCACAGCAGAGACAAGAATAAGGACCACATTACTGGTGGTGTCAGAGCAGGAGAGCCTCAGCAGAGAGGGGACATCACAGAAGAACTGGTGGACCACGTTTGACTGGCAGAAGGACAGCTGGAATGTGTTCCCAGTGTGCACACCTGCATACAGCAGACCACTGAGCAGGAAAGCCAGGGTCACTCGGACATAAAACTGGCAGTTCATGATGAGGGGGTACTGGAGGGGCTGGCAGATAGCAACATAGCGGTCCCAGGCCATGATGGAGAGAATCAAAATCTCTACATATGCACAAAAAAGGACCAAGAAGATCTGCGTTGCACAACCAGTAACTGAAATGACCCAGTTGATAGTGAGAGAGTTGACAAAGGCATTGGGGACAGTGATGGAAATGAAGCACATGTCCAAAATTGACAGGTTCCTGAGGAAGAAGTACATGGGTGTGTCCAGGTTCTGGTCAACAGTGGTGACAGTGACAATGAGAAGGTTCCCTAACAAGGTACCCAGGTAGGTCATTGGGAATACTGTGAAATAGAGAAAACTCAGATTCCAGCCTTCAGGAGAGCCAAGGAGGAGAAATTCAGTTACCATGGTGGAATTGGCCATTTGATGCAAAATCTTGTTGCCTAATAATATAAATAGATGTGAGAGAGAGGAAGAAAAAAATAACTAATACAATTATTTTACATATTCACGTCCAGATTGTTTTTTTGTATTTTGCATTAGCTTTTCCCACAGAGGAAAGGTCACTCTTTTTCTCTGACATTTTTAAACATTATTAAGCATAGTGCAACTCCCAGTGCAGGAGTGGAGGTCTGCAGCCCAAGATCTGTGTGTGACCTTCAGAGCTTTTCCTCAGCTCCTCATCAGACCTCCTCTGACCTCCTGAGACTCCCATGCAGAGTACTAGCAAGCATTGGTCACCTTCTTTCCTGTTTGAGACCTGTGTGACAGTGTGTTCTTTAATGCTCTGTAATTTAGTTACCTCACTGTCTTCCATAAATAAAAGTTCACCACTTTTTTGCCTTTGTATACACACTAAATATTTCAAATTATAATTTATAAATATTTCTGTAGGTATGGTTTCAGAGACTTTATCATCATGAACATAAAAAACTCAGACATACTCACCAGACCTGTTTCAGCTCCCCCAGGGACTATTTTTTTTCCAGTAGATCAGTGTAAGGTCTTTAGATACTGACATTCTACAAAACATCTACTTTTTACCTTAATATATTTTTACTCATTCCTCAGCACCATAAAGTTGAAGATTCCTTTGACTACATAATAATTGTTCCTTTTCTTTTTGACACTTCCCCTTATATACCAATCTTCTTAAAGTTATCATAAGTGTACAGAAAGTTACTGACTGCATACCCTAAAAAGAATGTTTTGCTCATAGTTATAACACTCCTGTAACACCTCAGACTGGTTCAATCCTTTGTCACCAAAATCATTATCTCCTCAGTCCTCTGCAACCTGAGTCCATTTCAGCACCTTGCCAGGTTAACCACACTCACCCTTGGAAAAGAGACTTTCCTGCTGAGCCTGCCTTGCTGCTCCGAAAATGTGTGTGTTCCCCAAGGTCATTGGTGGGTGTCCAGTCTTGTGAACATTACTGTTTATTTCACAGTGTTGGTGAAGTTCAAGGGGTCCTACTTAATCTACCTGAAATCTTTTGCTAGCCCCATCCCCGATTCCTCCCTGACACAAAACTGAACTCAAACTTCAGTGACCTCCTTGTTCACAGCATACCCTGGATCTTGGTGACCGAGCCTCTTTTCTACCAAGACATATTGATTTAGTTTTCCCCATTACTATATACTGCTCTTTAAAGAGGCTAAAATGCAACTTTTTCTCCAAATCCCTTTCTTAGCCTCTAATTTTTCTTATACATTTCTGTTAGTGTTAGAAGTCAACATGTTATTTTACTTTTTAGTAGATCTATATATACTAGTCAACCAAATCACTGGTATAAATTCCTTGATTTTTGAATGTTGTATCATTCATCTTTTTATTCTCTTAGTAGCAAGTAAGTGACTTCATGCATAGTAGTTAATAAAAAATGCAATGTAGCACAATTGACTAACTGCTAACATGAACTAAGATTCTTTATTCCACTAATTTACAAGTGAGTACTTTCTAAATCAGTGGTGCCCATTCTTCACTTCTGTAAGAAATACAGTGTGTGTTCATTTGAAATAACATATCCCCACTTCTGTGCGGAAAAATTTTTTTCAAAGCAGGCAATCTTGACAAATATTTACTAAGGATTTATAATATGGCAAAATCTGATGCAGATACTGAGTTTTAGTAAAAGATTGTTTTTTAAAAAACATTATTTCAGTACTGTGGAGGAAAAAATAAAATGATACATATATAAAAATTCAAATTAATATGAAAACATCTGAATATGATATATGATGAGACTAATAAGGAAACCTGCCAGATTTTTACCCTTTAACCTGGATTCCAGGAGCTACAGGAGCTCCTGTTGATCACCTCAGGACATCTTGTAAAATACAATTGGACATTAAGATGGGTTCAAATCTAGAAGGTGCATAAAACTACAAAGACATTTTCTTTCTTTATTATTGTTTTCTACACTAAGGCAAATACTGCCTTTCCATCTCCAATAGAACTTATCAAATTCTCCACAAACCAGTTTGAGTTACATTAATTACTTGATGCCCTCCTTTGTGTGATTTAGGTATGGTTTCAAAAATTCTTCTTAATTTGAATTTCTTTTTTCATGTATCAGTCTTCAAAAACTTCCATTTATGGAGCATCATTCCAAAGTCATGCATAAATACAATAAAATAAATGTACAAAGCACCACCTAATTTTTACAGAGAGCCTCAGATAATTTCAGTAGATTCTAAAGATAGGATGACTTTTTGAACCTGGATTTTTAAAATAAAAGTATGGCTTAGATTGCATAGATTGGCCTTAATATTTTGGTGTGATTCAATTCTACATTCTCATTTAAGGGGCAAAAATGCTTATAGAGGATTCTCTCATAATGACAATAAGTTGAAGATATGAATAACAGAAAGTGTTGGTAGACTTGAGAGTCAGCACAATGTTTGTGAGGAGAACTAGCATGTTTTAACTCCAGGAACATGAAGAGGGACTGCCCAGGTGCTTTCTCTGTAACTGGTAAAAGCTGAGAATTTTCTCTTTTTAATTTCTCTTGATAATGTTTCAAATAATGAATTACATAATGAATAGAGCACTTCAAAACTGCAAATATTACTTGGTTTGGAAGACACAGAATAAATTATTTTCTAAATTATATTTTCCATATTAGGAATTATTGATTAGTGTTCTTATAAGGCATTAAAAATGCTGAGGCACATATATTCTGAAAATAAAAATGTGTTTCCAAATGTTGCACAACATTATTTTTATATTTATTCCACTGGAATCACACATCCTCATAGTCATACATAGCATATATTTAGTATAAAAACTTAAGAGTACAATTGAAAACTTGGGCATAGTGGTGCATGCCTATAACTCCAGCAGCTCAGGAGGCTGAGACAGGAAGATTTCAAGTTCAAAGCTAGCCTCAGCAATTTTTCAAGACCCTGTCTCAGAATAAATGTTCAATAGGGCTTGGAAGTTGCTCAATGATTAAGCAGCCCTGGGTTCAATCCCTGACACCAAACAAACAAAGAATAAATAATTGAAAACATGTTTTGTGAACAAAAGAAATAAGATTAATATTCAAAATATTTCAAAGAATATTGCCTACTACATTAAATATTTTTCCCATAGTTACTGACTTAGGTGCATCTGTATCAGATATATAAAATCATTCCTATCTACCTATCTATCCTATACCATGTTTTGCATTTCATTCTTGTTGTCTTAATGTGAATGTTTTTATTAGTCTTCTATGGAATTTCTGTGCAGACTACTTTGGGCATTATCCAAGTGTACTAATAGTTAAAGTAATCTGAAGAAAAGAATTTTAAACCAACAAGAAGCAACACAAAGAACTATTACACACTTTACTTCCACACACCATGCAGATGTCCCCATGGTCTCTGTGTTTCTATTATAGTGGACACAATCACAGCGAACATCATAATGCAGTTATAAGGACTCTCTGTGCTTTCTGTGTTCTTCTCAGAATTCACAAAGCTTTTCCTGGGCTACCTGACTCTTTGGATGAAATTGAAATTTGCAGAGCAGAATAATTATGAATCTTAGATGCATTTTGACTCTAAATGCCAAGTACTCACTCCTGAGTGTCACCTGTTCTCCATGATGTTGCAGTACCAAATCTCTCCTTGGCTTCACCCATCCACTGTGTCTGCAGCCAGGGTGGATCTGTCCAGTCAGCCAGGTGCCTTGTGGGATGTGGGGAGCTCAGTCACTACTGCTTTATGTGAGCATGGTACCAGGCCAGTGGGAGCAGGGCCCCTGGTAGCCCAGAGCTCAGGCTGCAGGACCAGCAGGAGGCCTGAGCCCACCACCAGGCAGTGGAACCTGCAGAGCCCAGGAGAGAGGACCTGGCCACATGCCAGTATGGACAGTGGATGACACATGGGAACTCCTCTGCTGGGCATTGACTTTAGTTGTTATTGAAAAACCAATGACACTGAAGAGAGAATGATGGTGCTCACTGGGTGTGTTTTCGTCTCTGCCCTCCTTCACCTCAGTGTCAGTTCCCAGTAGGTGTTTGTATGGATTAGTTAACATTAAGTGTGGTGGGCAGCTCTCACTCATTCACCAACCTGTAAGAGGAAAACATCTAAAACTACCTCCAGTTCAGCAGCAAAAGTTTCTTATCATTAAGATGAAATCCACATGATTTAAAATTAACCTTTGTAACAGTTTATGGTTCTCACGTCAGTGTGAGTTACCACACTGCATAATTGTACAATTTCCAGCTACATCTTTTCCAAAATACTTTTTACTTCAAAATGACCACCTAACCCATTACATATATTGTCCATATAATCCCTAATTGCAGTCACTGGAAACTAAATGTATTTTGTATCCTTGAATTTACATATTTGTGAAATTTCATATAAATAAAATCACTCAGTATATGATGTGTATTCTGGCTGAAGTGAGTATAACATCATTGAAATTAGTCCACCTTATAGCATGTATCATTTGATCATTTCTTAAAGATGAAAGAAAAACCATTATTTGCATATGGCAGAAATATTTTAATCAACATATCTATTGGTGGACATATGTTTTTCATTCTCTAGTATAATTTGACTGATTTGTTTGGTTACCTTATATTTTGTCGTATTTGACCTCTCTGGTAAACACTCTACACACTCTATGATTATGTTTAGAACCTGTTTTGGTGAGCTTTGCATTGCTGTGACAAAAATACCTGAACAAAAACAAAAAACAGCAGGCACTGTGGCACATGCATATCATCCCAACAGCTCCTGAGGCTGAGGCAGGAGAATTGTGAGTTCAAAGCCAGCCTCAGCAACAGCAAGGCACTTAGAAACTCAGTGAGGCCCTGTCCCTAACTAAAATACAAAATAGGGCTGGGGATATGCCTCAGTGGTTGAATGATCCTTATTTCACTACCCAGTACTGCAAAAAAAAAAAAAAATCCTTAGATGCTCTCAGCCACTTTCCTGATGTCTCTGTGAAATGCTTAGCATCTCTTTAGGTGCTGGTATCTATTACAATTACACCTTCCTTGGCCCTAGTTTCTTAAACAATCCCTTCAAATCTCTGATCCAATTTAGATTTTAACTCTACCAATATAAACAACTGCTTTATTATAATGCAATATATCTCTGGTATTAATATAAATATTCTAAAGTCTTTATAAAACTTAGAGAAGTTTGAATGTTCTGGCATAATATTCTCAGTCATAAATATTACTGTGAAACACACTCTAGAATAAGTTACTACATTTTCATGGTGGTTGCTAAACTCACATCAAATTTCTAACTATATGTTGTTCTAAGTCTTTTGTCTTCTGAAGTTTTGATTTTATAAAGCACTCAAAACACACCATCACAATAAAGGATCTAACAAGTACTCTTAAATATTGTTTCCTTAAAGGGAAGAGTTAATATTTCAGAAGAGCTCTCTTTCCAATACATATCTTTCACATAATTTATATTACTATAAAATCTATTTCTTTGTTTATGACTAATACACAAAGAAAATGTTTTTGCTAAATTCTGCAGAAATTTTATACCATTCTCATGCACCTGCAGGGTTTTGTGTTACTTGACACAAGATTTGAGATATCACAAATTCTTATACCAATGTTTCCTTTTTTTGTATCTATTGCTACCAGATATTATGATATAAAACATCTTAAAACAGGTGTTAAATATCCAACATCTTTCATCAAGAGGGACACCTTTCAATAGAACACGTGTTTGCTTCTTAGTTTGAATCCATGCCACTTGTTGATTCTTGATTTTTCTTCTTGAGCTTTAGGACTCTTGTTAAGGAAGTCCAGGACTAAGCTGATATGATAAAAATTTGGGCCTACTTTTGGAATGGAGTCAAACTAAAAAGCTTTTTCTCAGAAAAGAAACAAACAATAACATGAAGAAACATCCTACATAATGAGAGAAAATCTTTACAACGTGCAACTCAGGTACAGCGCTAATCTCCAGGATATATAAAGAACTCAAAAAACTTAACTCAAAAAAATGAGAGGAAAAAAAACCCAAATAATCCAATCAACAAACGTGCTAAATAACTGAGCAGACACTGCACAGAAGAGGAAATACAATTGATCAACAAATATGTGAAAAATATTCAACCTCTGTAGCAATTAGAGAAATGTAAATTAAAACTCCTATCAGAATGGAAATCATCAAGAATACAACTAAGCATTGCGAGGAGGTGGGTGAAAAGGTACACTCATACATTGCAGGTGGGACTGCAAATTGGTGCAAACACTCTGGAAATCACTATCAAGATTCTTCAGAAAATTTAGAATGACAGAGTGGTTCTTTGTGCAAGTGGCCATATTATCTATATCAATAGATTATATTAGGTCCTTAGTACCATAACCACATTATTGTTTGGAGTATCAATGAGGTTGCTTATTCTGCAGTTACATTTCACAGTTACAATTTGCAATGTCAGGAGCTTTGTGCAGCTCTCCAGAAAGTCCATTGTCTGAAGTTACTATTAGGTGGGCAGCTCCAGGAGCACAGGAGCTTGATGAAACATTGTAGTTATCTAGCCAGCAAATTCTTCTATTCCCAGGAGCTATGTGCCTAAAATCAAGATTGAAACCCTCGTGAAGAGCATTACTCCACTGGGCAGGCATCCTTTGTCTTTAACATGGAAGTTTTCCTGCAGCCAGGCATTCTGCACCTTTGCACAGAAACTTCCTATCCACCAAGCATGCCACAGTCATGAAGTTAATCAGAGACCCAATCTCAAATGCAGAACTCCTACAAACCACCACTTGAGGACAATGTAGGCAAACAATTGTGACACAGCCACATCAATATTTATGGCAGCTCAATTCACAATAGCTAAACTATGGAACCAACCTAGGTGCCCTTCAACAGAATGTATAAATAAATGTGGTATATATAATTAAAATATTACTCAGCATTAAAGAAGAATGAAATTACAGCATTTGCAGGTAAATTGATGAAGCTGCAGAAAATCATGCTGATGGAAATAAGCCAGTTCGTAAAAACCAAAGGCCCAATGTTTTCTCTGATACACAAATGCTGGTCTGTAATAGTGGAAGGGGTAGGGAAAAATGGAGAAACTTTAAATTGGACAGAGGGGAGTTATGGTAGGAGATTGTGGGGTGGGAAGACAGTGGAATGAGGACATTATTATTCTATATACACGTGTGATTGCACCACACATAACTCTGCCTCATGTACAGCCAGAGGATGAGAAGTTGTGCTCCAATTATGTACAATGTGTCTAAGTGCCTTTTGCTACTATGTAAAACTAATTAATTAGGACAAATAAAATAATTACCATCTATAAAAAAGAACTGGTGTGTATAATTTAATTTCTTTCCAACTTTTTACATTAAATTTAAAATTAATTTAACTAGCCCTCTCGTCTATGTAAAATGTCCAATAGTACTCACTAGGATTCAGTAAGCTATAGTTATAGAGAAAATGCATATAAAGGTGGAGTGTACAGACTTTAACTGAGGTTCATTGAATGTCTTTCTATTCTAGCAGGGAACACTGGAGCAGTCAGAACCAGAAGCCATGGGACACAGTGTGGGGATGGTTGGATCCTGTTAAGCAATTCAAAGCTTCTTGCAGCAGTAGGTGCTGGGGTGCTCATCTGCTCCTACCACAAGAATTCTTTTGCCTAAAAACTTTAATAAGTGTATTCATCAATTAATCATATATGTTTATTATTTTGTATTTTCTTAGGTAATAAGTACATTTATATTTTTCTCCATTTTTTATATTAGTGTAATGGTGAAAAATAATTGGTTTTCAGAATTTGTAATTTAAAATCTTGATTGTGATATTATATAAATATTTTTTCTCATTGTGTTATATAAGTAATACTAGATAAACTTGTTCTTAAGAATATGTCAGTTATTATTGCTAATTATCAAAGTATATGCCAGTGAGGGCATAGAATACTTGGAGAGAAATATCTTGTGGGAGGTGATGAAAGACTGCTACAAGACAGGTGTGGTGGTGCAAGCCTGCAATCACAATGCCTAAGGAGGCTAAGGCAGGAGGATCAGAGGTATCAAGACAGAATTAGCAATGAAGCAAGGCCTGAAGCCACTTAACAAGTCTCTGGTCTAAGTAAAACACACAAAAAAGGGACTGGGGATGAGAACTTAAGTTCAATCTTTGGTTAAAAAAAAGAAGAAGAATGAAAATAATGATGATGATGATGATGATGATGAAAATCATCATCATCATCATCATCATCATTATCATCATCATCATCATCATCATCAGAGAGTGCATACACTGCCATAAAGTTTTAGGGAACAAGTATAGACAGATGTATTTTAAGAAGTACAGTAACCTGAGGGAAATTTAAGAGTTTACCCAAGTAAGAAATTTAGGACAAAAAATAATGATCCACCATGTCATAATTTTGAGGCCTGGCACATTAGCGTAGATGTCACTGAAGTAAGATGTAGGAGGTAAACCATCAGGGCTGACCTGCAACTCATGCTTCAGGCTTTGTCCCCCATACTGAGCCACTCATTGACATAATAAAAGACTGTCAGTGGCCACTGCCAGAGAAGTACTGGGTGCTCTTCCTGGTGGATGGGTTTGACTGTAGGGATACAGGGTGTGGTAAACATGGCCCTATTTATTCATTGACAAGGAATTACTCTTCTCATGTGACAAATAGATTGGTTATAACTTCTTAGGATTTAATTATTGCAAATATTCAAAGTAGTTAAATTGATACAGTTATGTACCACAGTGCTTAGAAATTTGCTTGACATTTCTCTGAATAATAGCACATTATGGGAGTGTAAGTTTTTTTCAGATTTGATTGCTAAAATTTTCCTCTGTGATAGTACTTGATACAAATACTGCAATGTATTTCATGGATCTTTAATGCATGTCTCCACAAATGATTTCAACAAACATATTAAATTATATTTACTCATTAAAAGATACATTGATTAAATTACACATTGTATAAAGGATTCATGAAATAATAGGTAAATTTAAAAAAATCAAATAATAAAAAATCTCATATTCAAATGAAGTGACATTAGAGTAGGCAGTTTAACTTGTGTCACCCAGATATGAAGAACTTTTGACCGAATCTTGAATTTCACTCAGAGAAATTAGGATGATGCTTAAAGGCAGCATTATCATTTCCCTGAGAACAACAGTCTTTGCATTACTCTCCTCACAGCGTCCTTTACCTGCTTGTTCCTGAGACTGTATTGTTGTGTAATTGTCTGGATCTAGGAAAATAAAGGTTTTCAGGAACATTACTTGAGGAGTTAAAGTTCATTTCAGTTCCCTGGAATGTTTTCAGAAGACATGGTGACACTTCTCTTTAAATGTTTGATAGAACAATAGTGAATCCATGAGCTGCTGGAGTTTTCTTTACTGAAAACTGATTTTCCTGATTCAAGTTTATTGGTCATATTGATGTCCAGGTCTTATATTTTCTCATAATTCAGTTCTGGTATGTTATATTTGTCCCAAATTTAATGCTTTCTTGTAGATTTTCCAATATGTTGATATGTGTTTGTTGATAAGAGTTGCTAGTAGGCCTTACCATTTCTGTAGCATTAGTAAAAAGGTCTCCTTTTTATTTTCTAATATTTTATTCATTTGGAGCATTTTAATTGTTAGTATAACTAAAGATTTGTTACTTTTGTTTCTATTTTCACAAACAACCTTTTGTATCATTGATATTTTTATTGGTATTTTGTATTGATTTCTTATTTCTGAATCAATGTTTTATCATTTCTTTCCAACTGCTTTTAATATGTGTGGGTGTATTTTTATATTGTCGTGGTAAGGGTCTGCACTTAGACTTTCTGCTTCTTTGATGCAGGCATTTAGTGCAACACCTTCTACCATAGTAGTGCTTCATGAATGTCATAGGTTTTGCCTTGTATGGTTCTATTTTCATTAATAATCTTAGTAAAAGGGGTGTTTTCCAGTGGCTTCTAATGTCTCTCATTTAAAGTTAGCCTATTCTTGATTTTTAAAAAAGAAGTTTGATCTTCAGGACAAAGTCCATACATAAAATTTTTCCCAGTTTTAGAAGTGTGAAAGAATGATCAACCAACAGACTATGACCACATATAAAATGTCAGACATTTTCACACATAATACATGAAAGGTATACAGTTCAGGCAGCATCTAGGTCAGTTGATCTTGGGATTCACTTTTGCCAATATTTGATGGACAAGTTTGTGCATATGATATTGGACTAACTGTTGCTCTTGTCAGCAGTATGTGACTGCACTGATTTCTCTCAACTGTAGCTACAAGAGTTTGACAAACTGACCTGAAGTTTATGACTAGTCAATATCATTTTACATAATATGATTTTACTCTTTGTTCAGCAGCACAAAGTTGAAGATTCCTTTGACTATACAATAATTTCCTTTCCTCTTCTTGACACTTCATTTTATTCCTTTCTTTTCAATGGCATCACAAGTGTACAAAAAGATACTGCCTGTATATCTTAAAAGGAAGGTTTTGCTCATAGTTGTAGCACTTCTGCAGTAGCTGAGACAAGTTCATTCTCACATCACCAACATTGTCATTTCCTCTGTCCTCTGCAAATCTGGGTCCTTCTCAACAACTTGACAGGTTAACCACACTCACACTTAGAAATGTGACCTCCTGCTGAACCTGCCTTAGCTCCCCTGGAAATGTGTGTGTCTCCCATGGTCAGGGGTGGGTGGCCAGACACAGGTAGGCTGCTGTTAATTTCACAGTGTGGGTGATGTTCAAGGTGGCCTACTCCCTCTACCTGCAATCTGGGTCTTGCTACATCCCCCATCTCTCCCAGTCACAAACCTGAATCTCACTTCTGAGGGACCTCCTTGTTCACAATCTACCCTAGAAATTGTTGACAGAGCCCCTTTTCTACTGTGACATAATGATTTAAATTTACCCATTACTATGTAGTGGGCTTTAAAGAACAGTCAAATTCAAAAAATTCTCTGGAAACTGCTTTTCAATCTCAATTTTTTTCCACTCTTGTGTAGTGTTAGAAATCAGCTTGTTGTACTACCTTTCACTACGTCAGTAGGTATTCATCAGCCAAATCACTGGTGTAAATTTTTTTGATTTGGGACTTTGTATCTTAAACTTTATACCCTTTTAGGAGCAAGTGCATTACTTCCTGCACAATAGTTAAAGCCTGGTGGCTTTACTGACTGACCATTTCCCTGCTACTAATTTGCAAAGGAATAGCTCCCAAGCAGACTCAGCCCCTTTTCCACTGCTGTAGCACACACAGTGTATGTTGTTCGAAGGCCATGCAAGCCCAGGGGCCCGTGCACTTGCAAGGTAAGGTCTCTGAAAAGCTGTAATCACTCAAAAAGCATTGTTTATGACACAAATATGGCCACCGGTATTTCAGATGGTGAAGTTTTGAAAGAAGAAAATATTGACATTTTTAAGTATTTTGATTACCATGACAGAAAAAATACAATAATATAATATGTAAGCATGTAAATCCATATAACAAATTCAGAAGGTGATGGGTGAAGAGACAAATCCAGCTTTTCACTTCTGTACTGACTTTCAGGCCTTGTAGGGGGTCCTTTCTGAACAGCCCTAGACATTTGTGTCAAATACAAGATGGAAAAATATATATGTTTTCAGGATATGGAAGCTCACTAGAATTATAGAGATATTTTTGTTTCTATTTTTTTTCCTACTAAACAGTGTAGTATTTTAGTTTCTCCAAAAGAACTTATCAAATTCTCTAGTAAATTAGTTTGAATTATATAACTTAATTGATATATTTCTTTGATTCTGTTGTTTAAAAATTATTCTCTAAATTTGACTTACTTTTTTATGGATCATTCCCACAGGAAACTTCAGATTATGGTGATCGTAAAATACATATATGAATCACATCCTAGGTTCCATACAGCCTCACATCCTATAGATCTACAAAATATGAATACTTTATGAACCTAATTTTTTTATTTAAGGAATAAGCTTTATGTTCTGAAATTTGATTTCAATAATTTTAGAGTGTTCAGAACTACATTCTCCTTTAAGGGAGAAAAGGTTTATTGAAAATTCCCTCTGAAAAACCATAAGATGGTTCATAAGTAAAACAAATCTCTGTTAGCAAGAGGGTCATGAAAAGGAGTATGAGGAGAAGTAAGCATATTTTTAATGCCAATGATTTGAAGAAAGACTGCTGCAAGTACTTTTCTCTGTATGTGGGAAAGCTGGTGTTTCCCCTTTGGTTCTTCTCTTTATACTGATTAAAATAAGGAAATTTAAGTATGGTAAATTGATTGCATGTAAAAAATGCAAAAGATTGCTTGGATTGTAAAGTACAGGAATTAATTACTTTATAAATTTCTTTTTTCCCCCCTATTATCAATGATCACTTAGTACTATTGATCAACCAGTGAGGAATACTGAGGGACACTTTATTACATGATGAACTTCATAATGTGCTTCCAAAGCTCTGTAACTCTAATGTAATCATTTTGCCACTGGACACAGATGCTCATCACACACAATATACTTTTAATATGAAATGGAAAAAATATTGAAAAGGAGAACATAATTGTGATCAGGACAAAAAGCTGAGGTTAATGAATTCAAAATGGTTCAATGAAAATTGTACATACTGGTAAATGTTTTTGTCTCCAACAGTTGTTAAAAATTATGAATGTATGTCATTTGCACAAATTAATTCTTATCTACCTCCTTGTCACCTACAAGACATTTGGCATTTTGTCCTCCTGTTGCCTTTAAAAGAATGTATTTTTTTCTGTCATTTTGTAAATTTCTTTGCAAAAAGTTCTGTGTTGTTCTTGGGATGCACTTATGCCAATATTTGATAGACAAGTTTGTGCATATGATAGTGGACTAACTTATTCTTGTCAGCAGTACCCTGATTTCTCTCAACTGTAGCTACAAGAGTTCCACCAACTTACCTGAAGTTTATGGATAGTCAATATCATTTTACTCTCCTTTGCTTTTTATTTAATTTCTTCATGTAGAATATAACCCACACCCTCAGTCACAAACCTTGAGGGGACATTCCCTTCTTCTCACAGTTGCTCAGAGATTCCCCTTACACTGGGAGTCCTCACAGTGGGTATGAAGGCAGGAAAATCCAATCTAATATGTTTCACTTCTTCTAGGATCTGATCTCCTCCACTGTCTTTTGCTCTTTCCACATCTTTTCTCTGCCTGGCTTAATGGCCCCAGACAGAGCAGGGGAGCTGCAACTCCAGCCTGAATGGCCCATTGCCCTCAGTGCCTACCCCAGCTAATCCTATCTTGTCCAGAGGCCTGAGTCCATTTTTTTTCTTTCTTAATTTTACTCATCAATAGTTTGTAGTCTTAAGTGCACAGATTGTTCACCACTTAGGTTAAATTTACTCCTTATAGTTAATACATATTTTTTTTAGATTTGTTCTTTCTAGTTGTACATGACAGTAGAGAATATTTTGACATATTTATATGGAGTATGATTTGAGACATGTTATTGTGATGCCTCCAGCTTTGCTCTTCTTCCCTGGGATTGTTTTGCCTATTTTTGGTCTGTTATTTTTCCAAATCAATTTTAGGATTGTGTTTTTCCTAGTTCTGTGAAGAACATCATTGGCATCTTGATGGGGATGACACTTAATATGTACAGTTCTCTAGGTAATGTGATACTTTTGACAATATTAAGTCTTCCTATCCAAGAACTGGGAGGTCTTTCCATTTTCTAAATTTCTTCAACTTGTTTTTTTCAATTTCTTTCTTCAGTGTTCTATAGTTTTCATTGTAGAGAATTATATTCTCTTGGTTAGATTGTCATTTTTTCATTTTTTTTTGAGGTTGTTGTGAATAGGATAGTTTTATTGATTTTTTCTCAGAAGATTTATTATTGGAGTTTAGGAAGGATATTGATTTTGATCTTTTATCTTAGTATTTTGCTAAAGTTATTTATAAGCTCTAAAAATCTTCTGGTGGAATTTTTGGAGTCTTATAAATTTAGAATCATGTTATCACCAAATAGAGATAGTTTGACTAGTTCTTTTCCAATCTGTATCCAATTAATTTTCTTTTTCTTGCTTGTGGTGAGAGTATGTATCCATGTTTTGTTCCTGATTTTAGAGAAAATGTTTTCAGTTTTTCTTCATTTAGTATGAAGTTGGCTTTGAGTTATTCATAGACACCCTTTATAATGTTGAAATAAGTTCTTTTTAAACCCTATTTTACCCAATATTTTTAACATGAAGGAGTGCTGAATTTTATCAAAGATATTATTTTACATGTATTGAAATGTTCATGTGATTCCTGTTCTTAAATCTGTTTATTGTATTTATGTTGTTTATTGCATTTACTGATTTACATTTGTTAAACCAACCATGCATCCCTGGGATAAAATCCAGGAGATCCTGCTGTATTACCTTCTTAATGTATTTTTAAATGTAATTTGCTAAAAAAATGTTAAGGAATGTTGCATCTGTGTTCATCAGGGACATTGTTCTATAGTTTTCTTTCCTTGATGTGTTTGTCTGGTTTTGGTATCAGGGTTATACTGGATTCATAGAATGTAATTGGGAGTGTTCCCATTCTTACAATATCTTGAAAAAATTTGAAAAAGACTGGAGTTAGTGTCATTGATATAATGGACAAGTGTAATACCTTGTGAAAGAGACAGATGATCAAGATCTCTACAAACCAAGCTGTGACAGAGACCTGGAAAGTTTTTGTACCTCTGAGGAAGGACAATGAATGTACACTGCTGGCCTTGTCAGCTGAGAGCAAATTGTTTCTGGTGGTACTTATGCACCAGGATGGGAAAAAACGCATTTCCCAAATCAATAGCCACATGCCAAGTACCAGGAGTCACCACCTGAATAAACTTATGAAAATAAACTTCCATTCTCCAAGAACCATCTGTCTTCTGCTCAGACCAGATAGGAGAGTTAAATGAGGCTGTCATGGGAATCACCACCCTTGCACCCTTCAAGTCCTTGATGTTGGCATAAATCTCTACAATCCCTCCAAGGATGCATTATTGCTGTTGATTCACTATTTTCCCAGGTATAGGCAATTCCAGAGGCTTCCCTTTAGACTTTCCCATCATAATAGCCCTCACTCCACAGATTAGAGAACCAATTTGTGAGATTTGCAAAGTGTTAAGTCTATCTATCCTGATTATATGTTTTGAGACTTAGAAATAACTACAGGTTATATTGGGAGACCCACTGGACCCACTGTGAGTTGGACCTTTGCCAAAACGTCACTGATCACCTGACCTCCATAAGCCCCTATATTTACTGGTAGAATATAATGACGTTTTGTACCTCCCAGAATCAATATCAGTTCAGATCCTGTGTCTACTTGTCCCCAAAAGCCTGATCATTGCCTTTTCCCCAATGTACAGTTATCCTGGTAAAAGGCCTTAGGTCCCTTTGGGGAAGGATAGGAGAAAGATTAACAATAAAGATTTTTGATATTGTACCCAGGTCCTCCCTCAAGGGGACCTGGCCTCACCTTCATTCAATGGGTTCTGGATCTGTATATTGTCTCAAAATTGGGAAGTGATTGAGGAGTTGTGATTCTATGGTGTTATGATTTGGGGCAGACTTTTGTACAATTTGCCCTGAAAATTTTCTGTTAATATAAGTCAAGTAAGAATTTGGTGGGTTTCCCATTTATTTGGCTTCTAGAAACACTATGATTAATTTTCCAACACCAGAGATCTACAAGTGTCAGGCCATTGTGTTCATTTATTACCATTTGCTGCCCATTATAATAACTATTACCACCCCATCTTTGTCACCACAGGGACACTTTGTCATAAAGGAGGCCACTTGGCCTCTTTCTACCTGAGATTAAATCATGCCCATCACATTGAAGTCTTCCATTGATTGACCCCAGCTCCCACAGTAAGGTCTGGCATGCAGAGAAGAGTAATGACAGAGCCTTTCAGGGATGCTAGTGCTCCCCTCATAAATGTGTTTCTTATATTTTTGGTGAAGCACACATGTTCTGAACTGCTCAGGTATGGAGGAGAAGGTGGCACATGACAGATCCACTCTAGCATTCCAATCTCTTTGAGACTCTGAATTCCCTCATCAATAGAAAAATACAAGGCGAAAGGATATTTGCAGAGTTGACACAAAGTCTAAAGAACATGCCACTCACCAGAATCTCACACAAGAGTTTTATTGTCAGTAGCATACCAACAAGGTTGTTCCTCTGAGGAGAGCAGCAGCCTGTTGGCATTCACAGAGCAGCTTTACAGCCCACAAGAAGAATTTCATAAGCTATGTAGGAGTTATCTCCTAAGATGGAGTGGGGTTGATCCTTTAGCAGACTGTGAAGATGGCCTCAGGTCTGAGTCTAAGCAATTCCATATGAAAAACTCCAGTTTGAAACCTGCAGTCTCACCAGGTACACCTATGGAGCCCTGCAGTGTGGCCCTCAGTCACCAACAAGTCACTTCCTCCGCCCTGACAAACTCAGAGTGAATCCTCTGGCAGGCTGTCCTCACTTAATAAGAGGGAAAGATGAAAAGTTAAGGGTCTGACCACCGAACAGATGTTCTAACTCAGGGTAAGTGATGTCACTGAGATGCTCTGGTGGCATTAAAGGGGAGTGAAAAGCCCTAAAATTTGGTATAAATAATGGAGCTAATGAACAGATATTCAGTCAGCTGGTGCCCTCACTCTGAGAGCGTGATGAGGACCTGGACAGACATCCCAAGACTTTTCACCATTTGGTGATTCTCTGCATTTTCCTCGCCACTCTCAGACTCTGCTGCCACATCTTGAACCTAGTGAAAGCTACAACTTCTCCCCTATGACCATCTCCTTCATTTTCTCCACAGACTATCAGCTGCATCCCAAGAGAAGCCTGCCTTGGTTCCTGACCTGATGACCATGGTCTGAGTGAGTGTGCATCTGCTGGGCTTAAAAGCTAAGGCTGGAAACTTTTGATCTGACATCTGAGCTTAGCATGCAGAGGGAATATCTGTCATGATGCTGTCATGATTAAGTGTGTTTGCAGTGCTTAGAATTAATCTAGAACTGTTTGTTCTGAGTTGATTATGTCTATTGGTGTGCTTAGCATTAAGGGTTGTCATTTTCTTGATTAAGAACCTATAGAGTAAAATTTTATTGAGTGATTTGAGTAAATAAAGCATTGACTAGGGCAGAAGCAGGTGGACATTCTTTATTTCTCCCCTTGGACTGCTTAACTCTCACCTTTTTTCCATCACAACATAGGTACATATTCTTATGGAAAGTTAGGCAGCATTACCTCAAAATCAGAACTTTGGAATCTCTAGATAAAATGGCTCCCAACCTAAAATGGTGATTCCAATACCAATATTGATCTGATGCCAATACAAGGATGTCAGTCATTTCCAGATCTTTTATAGTAGGCCATCTTTGGACCCATACATCAGCTGATCATCCAAACAAACTAATAATACCCTTTTAAAGAATGCAAGCTATTATATTAAATCTAGAATCTCTGCTCAATGGGCCAATATCAATAGACTCAGCCTGACCAAAGTTTATGTTCCTCCCACCATTATCCCACACTCTTATAATCCATTCCCATACATGTTCCCCAGACACCTACTTGTATGAATTAGAAAACCCAAGAAGTTCCTTCGAAGTGTGAGGTACCTCCTTGGGGGGGTCACACTCTGTACCTCACCTCTGGGGGCTGCTTAGATTTAGATCTAGTTGTAGGCCAGTGCCGAGGGCTGGACGAACAACTTGTGTACCTTGATACAGCAGGAGTGGAAGCTGTTTATTGTAGAATAAGAGCGGTATTTATACATTTTACACAGCCTATCTAATTAGCATAAAATAGACCAATAAGGAATCTCCACACTTAATGGCTCGCTTTTGTTACTTCACAAACCACTCCCTCTGGCATTTTGCCAGGCACCATGCAGACTTGTTTACAGACTCTAACATTTCTCTGGCAAAATGCCAGGTGCCAATCTGACTTGTTTATAGACCTTAACAGGCCAGGAGGCAAAAGTGGGTGGTGAGGGTGGGTCCTAAGGAGTATGAATATCTTCATGCTGAGCAACTGAATTACAGAAGGTTTTTACTGTTTCCAGAAGCAAAGCAGGACTAGTTTCCTCCAGTGAGGGTGGAGAAACCAATGCCACACAGGGTGTGGGTAGGGATGTCTCAGTCATGGCTAAAGTGGGAACTCAACAACTTCTGGTAAAGTAAACCCATCAGAGTATAGGAGATGAGTAATCCCAGCCCCTTTAGCCTCCTCCCATACAACACCATCTCAATTTGCAGGATCCCATTCTTTTCCAAGCAGTGCTCTCACTTTAACTGCAGACACCTTCCAAGGCTGAGAGTTAAACTTCTGCTTAGTTCAGCCAATTGCATGATTAGGGTTTGTGTTTGGTTTTCAGCAACCTCATTCCTATGACTACAAGACAGAGAGTCTTCTTCAGAAAACACTTAGCAGCTTTTAGAGCAGTTATGCATGACTGCAGCTAAGAAACTGAATTTTTGAGATGATAATTCTCCTTCTTAGTTCGCCCAGTGAAGGCAGAATCAACCAATCTACATCATCATATTTCTTAGGTTTTCAGAAGTGCTCGAAGATATCACATATAGAGTCACTGAACACCTTGATTTTTTTAAAGAGAGAGAGAGAGAGAGAGAGAGAGAGACAGAGAGAGAGAGACAGAGAGACAGAGAGAGAATTTTAATATTTATTTTTTAGTTTTCAGTGGATACAACATCTTTATTTTTATGTGGTGCTGAGGATCGAACCCAGTGCCCCTCGCATGCCAGATGAGCATGCTACCACTTGAGCCACATCCCCAGCCCCACGCCTTGATTATTACAAGTGGCAAATTGGGAGCATCAAATTCATTTACTTCACAAATCTCTTTTAACCATCACACCATGCATTATCAGTACTCTCCATAGTACCAGTAGGAGAATTGGTAACTTTAGGTCTAAACAATTCAGCCAATTCCAGAACCTCAATTATACACTCAATTTATAACCTAGTGTCCTCTTATCTGTCAACGTCCTGTCTTGGAAACCAGAGTGTGAGACCTTTAATTTTGGTCAGGTCTTTTCAAGACTATTTTTAGCTCTTCAGCACAGCTTCATTCTAAATAAATTTTACAATCCTTTTTTTTTTCTGAAAGGAAGAGAAGGCTAAAATTTTTGACAATGATTGCATTGAAGCTGTAGAACATTTAAAGATCTAGATTTTTAAATAATATTAAGACTTCTTATGCAAGACACAAAAAATCATTCTGCTTACTTATCATATTTTATTTTGACATTATTTTTGTTATATTTTCATGTAAGAATCTTTAAGCTTTTGATTGAATGTATTTTATATTTTTTGATACTGTGGTAGTAGGAGCAAATGTGACTCCCTTTTGTTTGATGACTTCATGCTGTAAAACAACTATGCCAAGTAGAAGAGTCATGACTGGAGCAAGATGTTCTTTTTCTTTTGTTATAGAAACCTTTAAGAACACGGAAATACCTAATGGGGCATTGTTTCTGTAACTAGGGTAATGGGGCTCTGTTTCTGTAACTGGGGTACTGGGCTAACTGTGATTGTTTAGGCTTCCCTCTGCTTGACTACACTGTCGTGCTTCTGTAACCTGGTTTGCTTGCATTGGCTAGACTCCCCCAAACATCCCTTTTGTGGTTTTCAGGCTTATAAGGAGTGCCCTTTCTATTGTTCAGGGATGATCAGGGGAACAGCTTTATGGTCTGGTCAGCCACCATGGGTGTGCTTCAATAAAGGCTTGATTCGATTATACATGAGTGGTCTGGAAGTCAGTTCATGAAACCCTGGGATGAAGCTTTAACCATAACATTTGAGGGCTCACCCTGGATCCATTTCTTCCCTACCTCATGCCAAATTTGTCTCCAATGATGGGCCTTTGGACCTAAACCCGGTGTAGAGGGGAGCTCCTGAGAGACATTCCTCAGCCTCACTCCGAGGGTAACTCCAACAAGTCTTAGGACACTCTGAAAAGCCTCCTGATGGCTGTCAGTTCTGGTGAGTTGACTCTTCTGGCGGAGGGGGGGATATTAGATTGAATTCAGTCACTTACACCTTCCCCAGGACAGAATGAGACATTGTCACTGTCTCCCTGGAGGTCTCCCTGTGTGACCTTATCTGTCTGTATCTGGGGCCCACTGGAGGCCTCCCAGGGAAACCTTATCTTTCTGGGGACAGGATGAGATGAGATGTCATCTCTGACCCACTGGAGGCCTCCCTGCTGGGCCTCATCTGTCTGGGGGTAAGATTAGACAGTGGTTTCTGCCCCATTAGAGGTCACCTGTGTGACCTCTGCGATTTTTGCTTGACCTGTGTCTGTTCTGCTTTTGGTCATTTGTCCAGTGTCAGTTTGCCAGCCATTTGTTTTGTTTGCGGGGTCTCTGCCCCATTAGGGGTCTCTGCCCCATTAGAGGTCTCTCTAGGTGACCTCAGCGATTATTGCTTGTCCTGTGTCTGTTCTGCTGTTTATCGTTTCTCCAGCGTCTTCTTGCTGTTTGTCATTTATCCTTTTTTTTTTTTTTTTTGGCCGGCCATTTTTCTTTTGTGCATGGGCCCTTTTCTTGTTCTCATAACCGCTCTTCTTTCATCAGGACTCCTTCACTCCACCACATCATGGGACAAGGAAGTGCTACAGAGCTCTCTACCTGGACCCCTTTAACTTGTTTTCTTAACAATTTTCAGGACTTTATCTGTTGGTTTGCTTTTGTTTGTTCCCTTTGTCTTCTATGTTAATTTTATCTCAGTTTGTTTCTAATGAAAAAAAATGGTTAAAATGATTTAACTGTGCTCACTACAGCTTGCATTAAAATGTAAAGTGCTGCCAACAGGACTAAAAGAATTGTCAAAAGTAAAAGCTAAAGGTAAAAAGAAAAAGACAGTCTAGAGATTGCCTTCATTTAGAAACTGGGCCAGGTGGCCAGCTGGGTAAATCATGTCAGTTCCTATAGAGGACAGATTAAAACTAAAGTGTTTCATGAAATTATTATTCCTAAATTGTATAAAAATAAAACATAATTTTGTCTAGAAAATTTGGCTTTTGTCTCTCAGTATTTTCAAGCATGAATAACTCCCAACTATTAAAAAATAGTCCAAAGATTTTTCAATGTCAGGCTAAAAGTTGGTGGTCGCTATCCAAGAAACCAAAACAACAACAACAAAAAAAAAAAAACAGTTTAAAATAGGGCCCAACTTGGGTGACGCTCCCAAGGAGACCAATGAAGCTGCATCTTTGGGAAGTTCCTCCAGGGAGAAATAAGCCTCCCTCATTTTTCTATGTTCCCTCAACTTTTTTCAGCTTTCATGAACAGGAACACCTCAGAGAAATGGTCAGAAATCTTTTAAAATTCTATGTTTGTTAAACTCATAATTTTGATTCAATATACTTAGGTTAATGTTTTTCTGATTACACTTAAATGGCTTTATTCTAAGGCCATTTTACAACAGTTAACTCTGAATCTAATAGGTTTTTTAAAAAATAAACTACAAGGCTTTTGTTTTTCTGTTTGCTTTGTGTGGGTGCACCAGTGTACTGTCTGTCTGCATGTATTGCCATGTCTATATATTTGATACAAATGAGCTCATAAATTAAAGTTTTAAAAAAATGGATCCAAATACTTGTGGTTAAAATAAGAGTCATTGGGATACAAGAAGGTATAGAGGTCCAAACCAAAGGAATGAGCAATCTATTCAATGAAATAATACCAGAAAACTTCCCAGACTTGAAGAAAGAGACAGAATCCCAAATCCTAGAAGCCTACAGGACACCAAATGTGCAAAATCATAAGAGATCCACACCTAGACACATTATAATGAAGATGCCCAACATACAGAATAAGGAGAGAATTTTAAAAGCTACAAGGGAAAGGAAGCAGATTACATTTAGGGGTAAACCAATCAGGATAACAGCTGATCTTTCAACACAGACTCTGAAAGCTAGAAGATCCTGGAATAACATATTTCAAACACTGAAAAAAAAATGGGTTCCAACCAAGAATTGTGTATCCACCGAAATTAAGCTTCAGGATGGAAGATGAAATTAAAACCTTCCACGATAAACAAAAGTTAAAAGAATTTGCAGCTAGAAAACCATCTCTTCAAAACATCCTCAGCAAAATATTACAGGAAGAGGAAATAGAAAATATCAATTAAAACCAACAGCAGGAGGTAGTACAGTAAAGGGGGGGAATAATCAAAGAGGAAAACAAACCATGTTTAGTAACATAAATAAACAAATATGGATGGAAGAACAACCCATATCTCAATAATAACCCTAAATGTTAATGGCTTAAACTCATCAATTAAGAGATACAGGCTAGTAGAATGGATCACAAAACAAGACACAACAATATGCTGCCTTCAGGAGACGCATTTGATAGGAAAAGACATACGTAGACTGAAGGTGAAAGGTTGGGAAAAGTCATATCACTCATATGGACTTCGGAAACAAGCAGGAGTGTCCATACTCATATCAAATAAAATAGATTTTAAGCCAAAGTTAATCAAAAGGGATAAAGAGGGACACTACATACTGCTCAAGGGAACCATACACCAACAAGACATAACAATCACAAATATATATGCCCCAAACAATGGTGCAGCTATGTTCATCAAACAAACTCTTCTCAAGTTCAAGAGTCTAATAGACCACCATACAATAATCATGGGAGACTTCAACACACCTCTCTCACCACTTGACAGATCTTCCAAACAAAAGTTGAATAAGGAAACTATAGAACTCAATAACTTAATTAATAACCTAGACTTAATTGACATATATAGAATATACCACCCAACATCAAGCAGTTACACATTTTTCTCAGCATCAAATGGATCCTTCTCAAAAATAGATCATATATTATGTCACAGGGCAACTCTTAGACAATATAAAGGAGTAGAGATAATACCATGCATCTTATCTGATCATTATGGAATGAAATTGAAAATCAATGATAAAAGAAGTAAGGAAAAATCATGCATCACTTGGAGAATGAACAATATATTAGTGAATGATCAATGGGTTATAGAAGACATCAAGGAGGAAATTAAAAAATTCTTAGAGATAAATGAAAACACAGACACAACATATCAGAATCTATGGGACACATTGAAAGCAGTTCTAAGAGGAAAATTCATTGCTTGGAGTTCATTCCTTAAAACAAGAAAAAAACAACAAATAAATGATCTAATACTTCACCTCAAAATCCTAGAAAAAGAAGAGCAAAACAACAGCAAAAGAAGTTGAAGGCAAGAAATAATTATAATCAGAGGTGAAATTAATGAAATTGAAACTAAAGAAACAATTGAAAAAATTGACAAAACTAAAAGTTGGTTCTTGAAAAAATAAATAAAATCGACAGACCCTTAGCCACATTAATGAAAAGAAGAAGAGAGAGAACTCAAATTACTAGCATACGGGATAAAAAAGGCAATATCACAACAAACACTTCAGAAATACAGAAGATTATCAGAAATTATTTTGAATCCTTATACTCCAATAAAATAGAAGATAGTGAAGGTATCGATAAATTTCTTAAGTCATATGATCTGCCCAGATTGAGTCAGGAGGATACACACAACTTAAACAGACGAATATCAATTCAGGAAATAGAAGAAGTCATCAGAAGAGTACCAACTAAGAAAAGCCCAGGACCGGATGGGTATACAGCAGAGTTTTACAAAACCTTTAAAGAGGAACTAATACCAATACTTTTCAAGCTATTTCAGGAAATAGAAAAAGAGGGAGAACTTCCAAATTCATTCTACCAGGTCAACATCACCCTGATTCCTAAACCAGACAAAGACACTTAAAACAAAGAAAACTACAGACCAATATCTCTAATGAACCTAGATGCAAAAATCCTCAATAAAATTCTGGCGAATCAGATACAAAAACATATCAAAAAAATTGTGCACCATGATCAGGTAGGATTTATCCCTGGGATGCAAGGCGGTTCAATATACAGAAATCAATAAATGTTATTCACCACATCAATAGGCTTAAAAATAAGAACTATATGATCATCTCGATAGATGCAGAAAAAGCATTCGACAAAGTACAGCAACCCTTTATGTTCAAAACTCTAGAAAAACTAGGGATAACAGGAACATACCTCAATATTGTAAAAGCAATCTATGCTAAGCCTCAGGCTAGCATCATTCTGAATGGAGAAAAACTGAAGGCATTCCCTCTAAAATCTGGAACAAGACAGGGATGCCCTCTCTCACCACTTCTGTTCAACATAGTTCTCAAATCACTGGCCAGAGCAATTAGACAGACGAAAGACATTAAAGGCATAAAAATAGGAAAAGAAGAACTCAAATTATCACTATTTGCAGATGACATGATTCTATACCTAGCAGACCCGAAAGGGTCTACAAATAAACTATTAGAGCTAATAAATGAATTCAGCAAAGTGGCAGGATATGAAATCAACACGTATAAATCAAAGGCATTCCTGTATATCAGCGACAAATCCTCTGAAATGGAAATGAGGACAACCACTCCATTCACAATATCCTCAAAAAAAAATAAAATACTTGGGAATCAACCTAACAAAAGAGGTGAAAGACTTATACAATGAAAACTACAGAACCCTAAAGAGAGAAATAGAAGAAGATCTTAGAAGATGGAAAAATATACCCTGTTCATGGATAGGTAGAACTAACATCATCAAAATGGCGATATTACCAAAAGTTCTCTATAGGTTTAATGCAATGCCAATCAAAATCCCAATGGCGTTTCTTATAGAAATAGAGAAAGCAATCATGAAATTCATATGGAAAAATAAAAGACCCAGAATAGCAAAAACAATGCTAAGCAGGAAGTGTGAATCAGGCGGTATAGCGATACCAGACTTCAAACTATACTCCAGAGCAATAGTAACAAAAACTGCATGGTACTGGTACCAAAACAGGCGGGTGGAGCAATGGTAAAGAATAGAGGACACAGAAACCAATCCACAAAATTACAACTATCTTATATTTGATAAAGCGGCTAAAAGCATGCAATGGAGGAATGATAGCATCTTCAATAAATGGTGCTGGGAAAACTGGAGATCCATATGCAACAAAATAAACCTGAATCCCTTTCTCTTGCCATGCACAAAAGTTAACTCAAAGTGGATCAAGGAACTTGATATCAAATCAGAGACACGGCATCTGATAGAAGAAAAAGTTGGCTACGATCTACATACTGTGGGGTCGGGCTCCAAATTCCTCAATAGGACACCCATAGCACAAGAGTTAATAACTAGAATCAACAAATGGGACTTACTCAAACTAAAAAGTTTTTTCTCAGCAAAAGAAACAATAAGAGAGGTAAATAGGGAGCCTACATCCTGGGAACAAATCTTTACTCCTCACACTTCAGACAGAGCCCTAATATCCAGAATATACAAAGAACTAAAAAAATTAGACAATAAGATAACAAATAACCCAATCAACAAATGGGCCAAGGACCTGAACAGACACTTCTCAGTGGAGGACATACAATCAATCAACAAGTACATGAAAAAATGCTCACCGTCTCTAGCAGTCAGAGAAATACAAATCAAAACCACCCTAAGATACCATCTCATTCCAGTAAGATTGGCAGCCATTAGGAAGTCAAACAACAACAAGTGCTGGCGAGGATGTGGGGAAAAGGGTTCACATGTACATTGCTGGTGGGACTGCAAATTGGTGCGGCCAATTTGGAAAGCAGTATGGAGATTTCTTGGAAAGCTGGGAATGGAACCACCATTTGACCCAGCTATTCTCCTTCTTGGTCTATTCCCTAAAGACCTAAAAAGAGCATACTACAGGGACACTGCTACATTGATGTTCATAGCAGCACAATTCACAATAGCAAGACTGTGGAACCAACCTAGATGCCCTTCAATAGACGAATGCATAAAAAAAATGTGGCATTTATACACAATGGAGTATTACTCTGCATTAAAAAATGACAAAATCATAGAATTTGCAGGGAAATGGATGGCATTAGAGCAGATTATGCTAAGTAAAGCCAGCCAATTCCTTAAAAACAAATGCCAAATGTCTTCTTTGATATAAGGAGAGTAACTAAGAACAGAGTAGGGACGAAGAACATAAGAAGAAGATTAACATAAAACAGGGATGAGAGGTGGGAGGGAAAAGGAGAGAGAAGGGAAATTGCATGGAAATGGAAGGAGACCCTCAGGGGTATACAAAATTACATACAAGAGGAGTGAGGGGAAAGGGGAAAAAATATAAGGGGGAGAAATGCATTACAGTAGAGGGGGTAGAGAGAGAAGAGGGAAGGGGAGGGGGGTAGGGGGGATAGTAGAGGATAGGAAAGGCAGCCGAATACAACAGACAATAGTATGGCAATATGTAAATCAATGGATGTGTAACTGATGTGATTCTGCAATCTCTATACGGGGTGAAAATGGGAGTTCATATCCCACTTGAATCGAAGTGTGAAATATGATATATCAAAAACTATGTAATGTTTTGAACAACCAACAATAAAAATTAATAATAAACAAAAAACAAAAACAAAACAAAACAAAACAAAACAAAAAAATATATATATATATATATATATATATATATATATATATATATATATATATATATATAATTTAAAAGGTTCAATTCAAATTGGGAAAATAAATAAATAAAAGTACAAATATCTTTAAAGTAACTAATACACAGCTTTGTTTCTGGATTAAACAGCTGTTAAAATGTTAATGTCTATAAATTGTCTGATGTCATTGTCTCTAGTATTTTTATTCAACATCAACAAATAAGATTACTAATACTATTCAATGTACTTGTCTGATACCTTGTTTTTTTAAAAAAAGACTCTAAATTTCATCTAAATGTATATAAAATTAATCATAGATGTGTTTGTTAGACACATCTAATTGGTTTACAAAGTTAAAATGCTGACTGTTAAATATGATATCAAGTACTCTTAACTCCTTAAATTCCATAAGGTAAAATACTTAAACAATGTTGGTGTTTTCATAAATTGGTAAACTAAAAAAAAAAAATGAAATTATAAAAACAAGGTTACTCTAAATTACAAAGTCCTAACAGGTATAATTCTACATACAAGCAGTCAAGAGGTTTCAACTGTATTTCAATTAAAGTACTGTAAATAATAAATATTTCATCTTATTAATATGGATTAATTTATCTAAATTCAAAAATTTATAAGGGTTATTATTTCAAGGTACAAACAAAAAAGGATCAATGTGTTAATAAATTATTTAAAAAGTTCTAAATATAAAAATATATTTAATAAAAAAATTTTCCAGATAAAAAAGTCTTTATGTGATAAAATATAATTATAATACATTTAAGTAAACAACAAAAGGTTCTAATTAAGTAATATAAAGGTCTATAAATAAAAGACTAATATTAAAAGGTTTATATGTAATTAAGTTGGTTGTATATGTAACACAAATATTTAAAACTATTCAAGGTTGTTTTCTAAGGACAAATATTAATGTACTGATATATTTATATGTTAAAATGACAAAAATTTCTAAAAATATTAATTACCTTATGTCTGTTAAGTTTTATCCCCTGGAACAAGTAATCTTGGAGAAACTAAGGTTTTTACATTGGTGGCTAAACAGCAACTGTTATTTTAAAGTATTGTCCTACATTACAAAGTCTAGATTTTCCTTTAAAAACTAACCTTGGTTAATATAAAACATCATTGAAAGTGTGGTACATTACTATTCTTTATGGATTAAATGTGTTCATATCTTTCAGGTAAACAAGTCTGTAAGGTAAAAGTTTTAAAGGAACATTTTATCAAGCTGGTATTCTTCAAACTAAAATTGTCTGAAATGGTAATTTAAACTTATAAAGATAATAGATTTTATTGGGGATTTATTTATATTATTTGATGTTTTATAACCAAATCTTATGTTAACTTTTACACTAATATATAAAAATTTAAAGGTATTTTAAAAGATAATGACAGCCTGATCTGTTTAAAAATTAATATGATAAAACATTTTGCCATTTTTCTACATGGAAAAAAATATTAAGGGCTCTCAGCCTTTCCTTAATTAATGTTTCAAATATATGTCATATTGTGTTAGCTAACATTCATACAGAGTCAGAAAACAATATATGTAAACTTTATAAAATGATATCTAAAAAGAGAGACAAAGATCAGCTTTAGAACTAAAGCACTTTACCTAAGATTGTAAAGAGCCCTGCCTTACTTGAGATAAGGCTCTGCCTCCCACCTTACAACATGTCAGAATAACTTCAAAGTAGGCCAGATTTCAGTTAATTTAAAGTTATATTCAAATATTAATTTTATTACAAAGATTACTGTGATCTCAAATAGAAAATATAATGTATAACTCAGCCAAGGTTCAAACTTATATACAAACCAAATAAGTTTTTACTATCATTAATTTCACTTTGTATTTTCATTATGACCAAAAAAAGTGACCACAACACTGAGAGCAACCAAGAGACCTTTACTGTGACAATGTCTGATTAACACACAAAGAGAGAGACAGAAAAAAAAAGAAAAGTGCAAAAGAGCAAAAGAGAGACAGGAAAGAGAGAGAGAAAAAAAAGGAGAAAGAAAAAATGAGAGACAGGGAAAGTGAGAGAAAAAGTTGAGAAGAGAGGAGGACCTGGCAAGAGAAAATTTTTATAGCCAAAATCTAATGTGGTCTCTAGATCTGCAAGCTGCCTTGTTGGTGTACAGTGATTGGATCACAGTAGATGCTAAGGTGTCATCTTCTGCTTTCAGACAAATCTCCAGCATTACCTGAATTAATAAATAAACTAAGGATATTGTGTTTTGTAAAAATTAACTGTAAAGTTATAAACATTAAAGTTAAAGCTCAACATTCTTACTTTAAAACTGGTAAAACTGACTTGCTGGATGTTTAAGACCAAATGTAAATATTAAGGTTAAAATAAAGGGGCCAAAGAAACCAATATTTGGCTCTTGCCCTCTGAGTCAGGATGAACCCAGGACAGGGGGAAAGCTTTGCAACTCCGGGCCACATAACCTCCTGAAAAGAGAGATTAATGAGACCACTGGAGAACAGAAAGCCAATGAGTGTTCATGCTGCAAAAGAAGAGGGTCATTGAAAAAGGAGACATGCCTGATGTTTCCAAGGGAAGCCATATGGTCAGCAAGACCTTGACCCATCCTAATGCAGATGACATTAACAGAGCTAAAATTCTGCTCACAAGTTCCCCAAAAATGTCCTCCAAGGAAACTCAGCTGACTCTTACCAATAGATAGGAACAAGGTCAGTTTGACCAGCTTGGTCTTAAACACCTAGCAAAAACAGTTAAAACCAAAGCACAGTCATTCCTGGACATTTAAAAAGAAACAACAGTTTTTATAATGTAACTTAAAATGTACACTAGTGTTAGCATCCCCCCAAAATAAGTAAGACTGGAGACAACAGAAGAAAAATTCTTAGGCAAAAATGCCTGATAACTACCAATAAACATTTTATTCAGTTTAAGGCCTTTAGATCTTCCTAACTTCCTACATAGGTAGATGTAATCAATGTTTATTAATAAAATTATCTAGCCCTAAGTAACAAAAGGATCTTTATTGAACACAGAGGTCATGCCAAAAAAGGTATTTTTACAAAAATCAGATGACATTAACTAATTTAACTAAATGTTGTGTCTACATTCCTGATAATTCTGACAATGTTAAAGATTTATGTTCCCTAAAAAAAAGTGCCTTATTAGGCTTTGTTAGGCCTTGTAATGGGGACAATTTCTCAGGTCTTCCACCTCCTGGTAAACAATTATTAATTTCTGTCATTTTCATGATATTCATGGACAGGTTCCAGATGCTACAACTGCTATTTTGTATTAATCTTGCTTCAGCACTCATGTCCTTTTGTTTCCCTCATAGAAGAGCCCACCCCAGGTGACTTTACATCCTGTTCTTCCTGAACCAGACTTTTACCATGGACTCCTTGACCCACTCAGTTTCTAAAAAGGGACTCCAAATTGCTTGCCCACTGCACATCACCCCCTTTCAGCTGGAAGTAGCAAGAACGGTCATCGCCCTTTTCCTTTATGGCAGGTGGAGGTCCCTAATATTAGAGGAAAAATTATGGTCAACATAGATATTCGCCAATATGTCTAGCTCAGGAAGGTGTACCTGGGAAACTATTCACAAGATCACCCTGGGTGATCTCCCATAAAAAGACACTTGCTTCCACAACCCAACTTATAAGTGGGACAACTCTCCGTTCACCAAAAATTGTGCTTCCCACGTCCCACTTTGAATTCCCTGCCTATACCTCCAAACTTTCAATAACTCTTAACTATATAACCTACTATTTTGATGGAGTAAAAGGAAAAGAACACCTGGAATTATTAAAAGGGCAGGGCCCACTGATTTATCAACATAGACTTGCTGCCCTGCCCCCATTATAGTTCCCCTCCTGGCTGGTTTGGGAAGTCCTTCAGCCATCAAATAGATATAAGTTTAGAAAAAAACTAGAAAGGCCAATCTCCAAAGTAAAGGTTTCACTAGATTCTCTGACAGAAATAGTCTTACAAAACAGATGAGATCTAGATGGTCTCTTTCTGAAACAAGGAGGACTCTGTATGGCTCCAGGAGAAACTTGTTTCTCTGCAAACCATTCTGGGATAATAAAGAACAGTTTGGCACTTGTGAGAAACAGGTTAAAGGAAAGAGATGAAGCACTAGAAACTTCAGGCAATTGGTTCCAAAACCTATTCTCATGGTCCCCTTGGTTGACTACCATCATTTCAGCCATAGTTGGGCCCCTAGTCCTTCTCCTGAATGGGATTAAGACCCTGCCTCTTAAAAACACTCCTAAACCATATAAAAAAGAATGTAGGTGAGATCAGACTTATGGTCTTGGGAGACCAGTAGTATAGTCCCTTAGACACAGAAGGATGAAAACAATCACACAAACAACAACAAAAAACCCCTGAAGACTAATGATGTGCAAGATTGACATCAAACCTACTAAAACCAGTGGGTAATGTGGTAGTAAGAGCAAATGTGACTCCATTTTGTTTTATGACTTCATTCTATAAAACAACCATGCCAAGTAGAAGAGTCACAACTGGAGCAAGATGTTCTTTTCCTTTTGCTATAGAAACCTTTAAGAACATGGAAATACCTAATGGGGCATTGTTTCTGTAATTAGGGTAACTGGGCTAACTGTGATTGGTTAGGCTTCCCTCTGCTTGACTGCACTGTCCTGCTTCTCTAACCTGGCTTGCTTGCATTGGCTAGACCCCCGAACATCCCTTTTGCAGTTTTCAGGCTTATAAGGAATGCCTTTGCAATTGTAACCTGGCTTGCAACCTGACTTGCTTACATTGGCTAGACCCCCCCCCCCCAACATCCCTTTTGCAGTTTTGAGGCCTATAAGGAGTGCCCTTGCAATTGTAACCTGGCTTGCTTGCATTGGCTTGACCCCCTGAACATCCCCTTTGTAGTTTTCAGGCTTATAAGGAGTGCCCTTGCAATTGTTCGGCGATGAAGGGGAACAGCTTTATGTTCTGGTCAGCCGCCACAGTTGTGCTTCAATAAAGGCTTGATTCGATTATATGTGAGTGGTCTGGAAGTCAGTTCATGAAAACCTGGAACAAAGCTTTAACTATAACAATACAAAATTCAATGAAATCACTATCTTGGTTTCCATTTTTGATTAGTCATTGATAGTGCAAATGATAAAATTTGAGTGTTGATTTTGTATCCTCCAACTTTTTTAAATTAGCTGTTAGTTCTAACAGATGTTTTGGTGAGTTTTAGGGTACTTTACATGTAAAATACTGTGCTGTATATATTCTTTTTTATTTCAATCTCTATGTTTTATTTATTTTGAAATTAAAGGTGAATTTTTAATGTCACATTTGTGGTGTATGTAATTTTCCTAATTTATCCTTTAGTTCATTTGAGACAATTTCCTGTCATAGATTCATAATTTTATTTATCAGACTCCTTTATATCAGATCACATACAGGTGAATTTTATTCTCCTCAGATTCTGTGTTTGTGAGGTGGCTCATTGTGATTTTCCCACAAATGTGACTCCAGACTCTGTATTTGCAGCCCTTAAGGACCACTCCTAAATGCAAGAACAGTGAACTATCTGAGTTACCCCCCAGTGCACACTCCTAGTTTGGATGGAGCAGGGCTCTGCCTTCTTGTTTGGGCTCTCAGTTCATACACTAATGTCCTTTTCTCTGTCAAGGTCCTGTCTCAATGCTGTCATTATTCTGCTCTTGATGCTTTGCTGTTCAAAATACCACCCAGGTGAGGTGTTACATGCTGTCCAGTGTCCCTGAGAACCCTCAGGTTCTGAAATATCTTACTAGGACAATACACATGTGTGAGGAGCTTTGAGTGGCTTGCGTCACAGTGTTGATGGTGATGATCGCAGTGCTGATGAATGAACCCACAGGGTGCATTGAACAATAGCTCTGTTCCCAGAACAGGGTCTGTGTAGTTTGTGAAAAGGCTGTGATCAGTTTTGATCAGGGTTGTTGGGGCCTAACCGCATTTCTCATGAGAGCAAAGGGACAGTATTTCCTATTTCAGCATTTGCAGTTTCATTAGAGAACATATCAACTGTGAGGAGTTACAATAGTTTGTTTCTCTTTGAGGGTGTAGTTGAGGCCTGGTTTGGTGGTGTATACCTATAATCCCAGGGACCCAGTGTTAAACCACGATGCAAAGAAAAGACCACCAACTCAAATTGTGAATCAAATTAAAGCAAGCTTATCTTTGCATATACAGGAAATGGCCAGGACTATTTCTCCCAAATCCCCCGGCTAGAAAGTAGCACCCTAGTTCTCTAGGAACACAGTTTTATAGCACAAAGAGTTTCAAAGGGTGTGTCATGAGAACTTACAGATAACAGGATTTTGACAAGCAAAATACAAAAGAAGATAGAAAGTTAATGATCTACATAGCTTAACATTTAAAGGTAGGGAAGAAGTTTAGATCCCAACATCAGAATTTATGAGGTGCCACTGATGTTTCAAAGAGGGTTGTTATCTGGCCAGGGAAAACCAGGCATGGGTGAGTTCAAGGCATAGGCAAAAATTCCACATAAGTTTAGAAATTGCAGTAATTTATAGTAAAACAGAAATTAACTTTTCATGACTTTGTGACACGATGGCTCCCAATCTTATCATGGAATTAGGCTGGATTCATCACAAGGAGCCCAGGGCAGAAGAATCTCAAGTTCTAAGCCAGCCTGGGCAATGTAGAAAGACCATGCCTCAAGTTAAAAAATTAAAATTGCTATGAACATAGTTTAGTTAAATTCCCTGGGTTCAATAAGCAGAAATAAAGAAAAACAAAGAGTGCTATTAAAAAGAATATACAGAGTGGTATTTATTTCCATATTATAGAGGTAGAATGAAACAACAAAATTTGTTTACATTTACTTTGTATGACGATATATATATATATATTTCACGTATATGGGAGGAATATGTGTACTACAAACAAAATGATAATCATAATAAAGATCTTAGAATGTGAACTCTGGAAATTTTGAGCCCATAGAATTATGTGGAACAGAAATGGAGTGAGGTTGGCGGGGTCAATAAGTTCTGGTCAGCTACTGCCCAGCATGAAGATTGCACTCCAGGGCATTATGTACTTGATGGTTGCAGAGGGCAGATCCTAAATTTTCTCACCACAGACATAAAAAAATAATGATAAATATGTAAGTTGTAAATGTGCTAATGTGTCTGAATGTCTCCTGCTTCTTCTTCTTCATATCTCTGTCCTGTGGATAGAATGGAACGTCCTAGTGTTCTGTTGAGCAGTAGTGCTGAGAGAGGGTACCTTGCCTTATTTCTGATCTTAGATGCACTGATTTCAGTCTCTCAATTGATCATGTAATTTGTACTTCATTTGGTTAATTTGATGTATTACACTGATTGATTGATGTAAGTTGAACCACCCTTGCATCCCATTTATAAAGCCCACTGGCTCAGGAGTATGACTTATTTTTAATGTGCTGCCCAATTCAATTTGCTTTATCTTTTCTAGGATTTTTGTATTACTAGTTCCTTGGGGATATGGCTCTTTAATTTTCTTGTTATGTCCTTCCTTGTGGTTTCAGGGCAATGATTGACCTCTCAGAACGAATTTTGGGAGGGCTACTTTCTCTTCAGTTCTTCAAAAGAGTCTGAGACAGATTGTTTTAAACTCTTGAAATGTTTTCTAGTATTACCTAATAAGTCATCTCTCTAGTTTAATTTTTCAAAGGGAAGATTTGCCAATCAAAATCATCTTTCTAAAAGATTAAACTATCAAAGTTTTAGTTTCACATTATTTGAAAAAAAACATGTTAAAGTAAGCAGAATTCTCTCACAGAAGCATGTGAAGTTCTGCCTCTTCATGCCAGGAGCTGAGTTCTCCCTATGGCAGCACAATTAGCCCAACACCTTCAGTACTCTCTCTTCTTTCTTGGCACATTGCTCTTCTAACATGCTTTGGGGCACTAATTTTCTCAGTTCTTTTGTCCACCTAATTTCTCCAAAGATACTGCCTGCATCAGACACCTGAGGCTTACATCAGATTCCTCTGGGTGTTGCCTGCTAGGTGCACCAGGGTTCATGTGAGAGGCATGCTCAGGAGGCAGAACTCTGAAGATGAGCTTCCAGAGGTTATCTGCCATCTCCTTAGCTTAATGAGTCTCATGAGTATATTTCAAAAACTTCATTTGTCAGATTCTAAAACTTTCCCTCATTATTTCAGCCTTTGCTTGTCTCTATGTTTTGCTCATTATTGTGCCTCTGTCCTGTGTGGCCCTCTAACTGTGCCCAGATGGGGTTAGAAGTGCTTGCTCTGAGTGAAGGCTGTCTGCAACTTTCCAGGGCTGCAATTCAAAAATCTCACCATGAAGACCAGTGTTGAAAATACTTTCCCTTAAGCTCCTCTCCAGAAGTTTGATAGTTTTAGGCCTTACTTTTATGTATGTCACTTATGAATTTCAAGATGAGTATATGTGTGATGTAAGAAAAGGGGACAGTGTCATTTTTTCACTGTGGATATTCCTTTTTTTTTCAGCAATGTCTGGAAGAGACTCCTCTTTCTCAATGGGTCTTCTTGGTGCCCTTGTTGAAATTTTTTCTACCTGACCACCTATATTTGGCTTATTTCTTAGCTCTCTACTCTGTTCCATATATTTAGGTTTCTACTTTTGTGCCTGTGTTGTACTGTAGATTGCTATGGCTTTGTAAAAATATCTTAAATTAGAAAGTGTAATACCTCCAAATTTGTTTTTCTTTCTCAGTGCCTCTATGAACATTTCAAATTTTTGTGGCTCCATAATTTTTTTCCATTTTTTTTTTGTGAAGAATGTTTCTGAGATTTAATAAAGACTCCATCAAATCTACATGTGTTCAGGTAGCTTGGATATTTTAACCATATAAATTCTATATAGTATGCATGAACATATGATATATTTCCATTTATTTATTTCTTCTTTACTTTTTTTCACCAATGCTTAGTTTTAAGTGTACAAATCATTCACTTCCTTGCTTAATTGATTTCTAGAGTTATTTTTATGCAATCAGAAGTGCGGTTATTCTCTTGATTTCCTTTTCTCCTAGGTAATTATTTGTGCAGAGAAGTATTACTGAATTTTGTATGTTGATTTTTTTTTCTAGATTTTAAAAATTAATTAATTAATTTGTTCTAATTTGTTACACATAACAGCAGAATGCATTTCAGTTCATAGTACACAAATGGAGCACAATTCTTCATTTCTTTGGTGGTACACAAAGTAGAGTCACACCATTCATGTCTTCATACATGTACCTAGGGTAATGATGTCCCTCTCATTCCACCATGGTACGTTGATTTTGTATCATGCACTTTCCTGAATTTATTTATTAGTTCTAAATGTTTGTGGTGCCTTTGAAATGTTCTACATATAAATTATGTTATCCACAAATAGAAATCATTTTATATTTTCTTTTTTGATTGGGATGACTTTGATTCCTTCTTCTTTTCTGATAAAAGTTCCTTTTCCTTTTTCTTTTCTTCCTAGTATTTCCAGTACTGGGAGATAGAGCTGTGAGAGTGGGATTCCCTGTGCTGTAGTGCAGAATCCAGCCTTATGTTAAAGTCTTTAATACATTTTAGTTGGTATATCAAGGAAGTGCTGGGAGTTTACAGTGCTATTCTGCATGTAGAAATCTGGTTGTCCAGATACCACTCTTAATCCTCATACTAGTATTTTAGAACTTGTGTGTATTATAACTGCATTTTTAAAAGGGGTTTTGTTTTGTTTTGTTTTGTTTTGTTTTTTAGTGTGCTTGGGATTGAACCAAGGGCCTTGTGCATGTAAGGCAAACACTTAATTGACAGAGATATATCTTGGTTCATAACACTCTATTTTAAAAAGTCACTAACTTAATTTTGAATATGCACAAAATTTCTACTTTTTTCTATTTGACCTTAGTACATTAACAATGTCACAAATGACATATTAATATGTTATCTACCAAATAACAAACCTAAAATCATTTGGATGTTTTTTCTTCTAAACTAAGAAAAATTAAATGTGGAGAAGTCAACCGAAATAACAATATTAAGAGCTTTTATATTTTACTTTATCAGAGAACTTCACTTTTATATGAAGACATATCACTCTCTAGTGTCAGTTTTAATTTAATTTAACCATTTCTTGTGGGACATGTATATTACTAATTAACTTGCTTAGTTTTTATTGTTTCTGGAATATCATTATTTCTCTCTTATTTTAAAGAGTAGTTTTGCCATATATAAAATTCTTACCTGTTAGTTTTTCTATCTCAATGCTAAATATATCAAACCACTGTTCTCTAGCATGCAAAGTTTCTACTCAGAGACTGACCAGTAATATTTTAGAGGATTAGTTTTATGTGATGAGTTTCTTTTCTCTTGTGCCTTTTAATATTTTCTTTGCCTTTGTTTAGATGCTTCGATAATAATGACTCTTGGTCTTCAACTCTTTGGATTTATTTTATTGGGAGTACATTGAGCATCTTGGATTTGCAGATATACTTACATATATATTTATTTAAGTACATGTAGTTTTTGTATGTTTTTACCGAAGGTCCCAAATCTTTCTCTACAATCTGATATCATCTTGTAAGTATCTAAGAGTATTTGCTTTTTTTCATTTTCTTTTTGTTAGACTTGATAATTGCAATTTAAATGTCTTACAGTTACTTGATTCTTCTTTTGGTGAGTTTGAATTTGATATTGAACATTTAAGTACATTTTTCAATTCATTTCTGACTTGTGGCTCCAGAATTTTTCCATTTCTTTTACTTTACAATTTTAATGAAATTGTTGGTAATTTCACTATTTCCAGGTATAATTTTTCTGTTTTGCTTTCACTCTTTCTTAGTATTTTCCTTTAGCTTTTTAAATGTATTTAAAACAATGGATATTAAATATTTGTCTAGTAAATCTGGAGTTGGTGTCTTTAGTATTTGTAGGTTCCTATTGTTCCTTTAACTAGACACTTCCATGTTTCTTTATGCATTGTATGATCTTTTATTTGCAAGGGGGATTTTTATAAGACATCAACTATATTCTTCCATTGAAGGCTGGTTCTGTGTGTGCTAGAAACATCATTGATCTGAAGGCTCACTGAGAGGCATCTTTTCTCAGCCTGTGTCTTCCCTTTCCTGTGCATGTGTCTCCTCACAATCCTCCCAAGGTCTTGGATGCTTTTATATGTCTTCATTTTTCTGTGATTATTATCTATTCCTTTTCTTAGTGACTGAATGTTCTTTTATGTTCTTTGGCCTAAAATATCTTGCCCCCAAATATCTGCAGGTCTCTGTCCTTTGATCTTTCATTCCCATGGTGCCTGCCACAGAAATTGGCAATTTCCAACTTTGGGAAACAATTTTGCTGCTATTGTCTTTGAAATCTGAGTCAAGTGATACAGAAATAGCTCCTATGATGTCCTACAGATAAGATAGACTGTATCAAATTCTGTCCTTTCCCTCCATCCCAAGGGAGGAAACTGAGAATATGACTACTTCCGCTTGTATGTCATGATATGTAAATGTGATAAAGATATAAAAGAAAAAAAAGAATATGAAAAGACTCTACAAATTTCCCTACTAACTGGATGTGGGTTTTTGAGGATTGGACATCCAGAGGGTTCATATGGGTCATTGAAGAGTGTCAAAAGTTCTTAAAAGTCTATCTTAGCCAATCTATAGATTTTCAATATATCCATGGGGATGATGGTTTGTTACTTCCTAGCCCACGAGCATGCTGACTTCCTATAATTTTACCTAAAAGAGAATTTTCTTGGTGTTTGTGTTGCCATAAAAAATACCTAATTTTGTGTAATGTCTAAAGAAAGAAGAATATTGGTCTGACCATTTTGATGGCTGGAAAGTGCAAACATCATGGTACCACCACTGAATAGGGAAAACAATGGAGAATCAAAAAGAGAACTGGCTTTGTGAAGAAGGGGCACCATGTGAACCAGGAGCCATGAGGATAGGGAGAAAATCCTTGGTCTCACTTTACAACAACCAGGTCTGTCAGGAACAGATCTAGTCCTATGAGAGCCCCACTAGTCTCTCAGATGGTGATGCTCCCATGTGGAATCACTCCAGGCCTCATCACCTCCGGACTGTTCTTGTTCCATAATTTTTGTTGGTGCACTAGAGTGGTAAATAATGAGACTCATTGTTACATATTCATACTTGTGCACATATGACAATGTAATTCACACCCATCGCTCCCCACTTTTCCACTTTCCTTCTCCTTCTCTCTCCATTGGACATTTTCCTATACTATACTATCTCCCTGTGATTTCCTGAGGTCCACTCCACACACATTTTTGTCCTTTCTAGCTTCCACATCTGAGATCACATATATGACCCTGGACTTTATGAGTTTGGATTATTTTGCTCAATCTAATGTTCTTAATCTCCATTCATTTTCCAACAGATGACATAATTTTATGCTTCTTTATGCAATACAATTATTATGGATGACTTCAATATACCTCTCTCACCACTGGACAGATCTTCCAAGCAAAAGTTGAATAAAGAAACTATAGAACTTAATAATACAATTAATAACTTAGACTTAATTGTCATATATAGAATATACCACCCAGCATCAAGTGGTTACCCTTTTTACTCAGCAGCACACGGATACTTCTCAAAAATTGACCATATATTATTTCACAGTGCAACTCTTAGAAATTATAAAGGAGTAGAGATAATACCATGCAACCTATCTGATAATAATGGAATGAAACTGGAAATCAATGATAAAAGAAGGAAGAAAAAATCCTATATCACTTGGAGAATGAACAATATGTTACTGAATGATCAATGGGTTACAGAAGACATCAAGGAGGAAATTAAAATTTTTTTACAGATAAAAGAAAACACAGACACAACATATCAGAATCTATGGGACACTATGAAAGCAGTTCTAAGAGGAAAATTTATTGCTTGGAGTTCATTCCTGAAAAAAAAAAAAAGAAAAGAAAAAAACAACAAATAAGTGATCTCACACTTCATCTCAAAACCCTAGAAAAAAGAAGAGCAAAACAGCAGCAAATGTAGTAGAAGGCAAGAAATAATTAAAATCAGAGCTGAGATCAATGAAATTGAAACAAAAGAAATAATTAAAAAAATTGACAAAAGTAAAAGTTGGTTCTTTGAAAAAAAATAAGATCAACAGACCCTTAGCCATGCTAATGAAGAGAAGAGAGAGAACTCAAATTACTAGCATATGAGATGAAAACGGTAATATCACAACAGACACTACAAAAATACAGAAGATAATGAGAAATTATTTTGAAACCTTATACTCCAATAAAATAGAAGATAGTGAAGGCATTGATAAATTTCTTAAGTCATATGATTTGCCCAGATTGAGTCAGGAGGATACACACAACTTAAACAGATGAATATCAATTCAGGAAATAGAAAAAGCCATCAAAAGACTACCAACCAAGAAAATCCCAGGACTGGATGGGTATACAGCAGAGTTTTATAAAACCCTTAAAGAAGAAGTAATACCAATACTTTTCAAGCTATTTCAGGAAATTTAAAAAGAAGGAGCACTTCCAAATTCATTCTATGAGGTCAACATCACCCTGATTCCTAAACCAGACAAAGACACTTCAAAGAAAGAGAACTACAGACCAATATTTCTAATAAACATAGATGCAAGTATCCTCAATAAAATTCTGGCAAATCAGATACAAAAACATATCAAAAATATTGTATACCATGATCAAGTAGAATTCATCCCTGGGATGCAAGCCTGGTTCAATATATGGAAATCAATAAACGTTATTCACAACATCAACAGACTTAAAGATAAGAACCATATGATCATCTTGATAGATGCAGAAAAAGCATTAGACAAAGTACAGCATTACTTTATGTTCAAAACACTAGAAAACTAGGGAAAACAGGAACATACCTCAATATTGTAAAAGTTATTTAAGAAAAGCCTAAGGCTAGCATCATTCTAAATGGAGAAAAATTGAAGGCATTTTCTCTAAAATCTGGAGCAAGACACAGATGCCCTCTCTCACCACTTCTATTCAACATAGTCCTCGAAACACTGGCCAGAGCAATTAGACAGACAAAAGAAATTAAAGGCATAAAGATAGGAAAAGAAGAACTTACATTAGCACTATTTGAAGGTGACATAATCCTATACCTAGAAGACCCAAATGGTTCTACCAAGAAAATTCTAGCACTAGTAAATGAATTTAGCAAAATGGCAGGATATAAAATCAACACACATAAATCAAAGGCATTCCTGTATATCAGTGACAAAACCTCTGAAACAGAAATGAGAACAACCACCTCATTCACAATATCCTTAAAAAAATAAAATACTTGTGAATTAACAATAGAGGTGAAATAACTATACAAAGAAAATTACAAAACACTAAAGAGAGAAATAGAAGAAGACCTTAGAAGATGGAAAGATATACCTTGTTTATGGATAGGCAGAACTAATATCATTAAAATGGCCATATTACCAAAAGTATTCTGTAGGTTTAATGCAATGTCAATCCAAATCCCAACAACATTCCTTGCAGAAAAAGAAAAAGCAATCATGAAATTTATCTGGAAAAATAAAAGACCTAGAATAGCAAAAGCAACTCTAAGCAGAAAGAGTGAAACTGGCGGTACAGAGATACCAGATTTTAAACTATACTACAGAGAAATAGTAACAAAAAGAGCAAAACAGGTGGATAAACCAAAGGTACAGAATATGGGAAACAGAGACCATTCCACAAAATTACATCTACCTTATATTTGACAAAGGTGCTAAAAGCATGCAATGGAGAAAGGATAGCGTCTTCAACAAATGGTGCTGGGAAAACTGGAAATCCATACGCAAAAAATGAAATTGAATCCCTTTCTCTCACCATGCACAAAAATTCACTCAAAATGGATCAAGGAGCTAGGGATTAAACCAGAAACTCTGTGTCTGATAGAATAAAAGTTGGCTCTAATCTCCATCTCATGGGGTCGGGCTCCAAATTCCTTAATAGGACACCTATAGCACAAGAGTTAAAATCAAGAATCAACAAATGGGACATACTCAAACTAAAAAGTTTTTTCTCAGCAAGAGAAACAATAAGAGAGGTAAATAGGGAGCCTACATACTGGGAATAAATTTTTACCCCTAACACTTCAGGTAGAGCTCTAATCTCCAGAGTGTACAAAGAACTCAAAAAATTAAACAACAAGAAAACAAATAACCCAATCAACAAATGGGCCAAGGATCTGAACAGACATTTCTCAGAAGAGGATATACAATCAATCAACAAATACATGAAAAAATGCTCACCATCTCTAGCAATCAGAGAAATGCAAATTAAAACCACTCTAAGATATGATCTCACTCCAGTAAGAATGGCAGTCATTATGAAGTCAAACAATAATAAGTGCTGGCGAGGATGTGGGGAAAAGGGTACACTTGTACATTGCTGGTGGACTGCAAATTGGTGCAGCCAATTTGAAAAGCATTACGGAGATTCCTTGTTAAGCTGGGAATGGAACCACCATTTGCCCCAGCTATTCCCCTTCTCGGACTATTCCCAAAAGACCTTAAAAGAGCATATTACAGGAACACAGCTACATTAATGTTCATACCAGCACAATTCACAATAGGTAGACTGTGGAAGCAACCCAGATGCCCTTCAATAATGAATGGATTAAAAAAAATGTGGAATTTATACACAATGGAATATTACTCAGCACTAAAAATAACAAAATCATGACATTTGCAGGGTAATGGATGGCATTAGAGCAGATTATGCTGAGTGAAGCTAGCCAATACCTAAGGAGCAAATGCTGAATGTCTTCTTTGATATAAGGGGGGTGACTCAAAACAGAGCAGGGAGGAAGACAATGAGAAGATTACCATTAAATAGGGATGAGAGATGCATGGGAATGGGAGAGAGAAGGGGAATTTCATTGAAGATGGAAGGAGACCCTCATAGTTATGCAAAATTACATATTAGATGGTGTGAGGAAGAAAAAAAGAGAGAGAGAAAAAGTGTTATAGAGTGGGTAGAGAGAAGTGATGGGAGGGGAAGGGAGGAGAGGGGAGAATAGGAAGGGTAGCAGAATACAATAGACACTAATATGGCTATATGTATAAATGTGGCTGTAAAACCAAGGTGATACTGCAATCTGTACACGGAAAAAAAAGAATTCATACCCCACTTTGAATCAAATGTATGATATGTCAAGATCATTCTAATGTTTTGAGCAACTAATGAAAAAAATTTAAAAAAAGAGTGAAGGGAGACAGAGGAGTTAGACAGAATTAATCCTACGTCCCACGCGGTCAATTCCCGGGGGTGTCCTAGTAGAGCACCCGGGGATCACCTTGACCCTGATGGGACTGGGTGGGGTGCATCCCCCCAAAAAACACCCGCAGGGATTGCCAGACACTCAACAGCCAATTCCCTCATTCTGGTGAATTAGAGTTCAGGCACTCATGAGATGGGGGAACTCACCAGTCTGCAGGCTGGTGGTGGATGTCAGTCAGGCAATCAGATCAGAGGAGTGTACTACAACAGGAATGGTTAGGCTCAGAGTTTGGGGACAGGATTCCACCTTGAGTGACAGGGATCCCTGTCCTGGGTTTCAGCATCAAATGCAAAGAATGGTGGAAAAAGCTCCGTAAACTCAACAAGCCAAAACAACCATTTACCTGTCCAAGATTTTATTAACAGGACCCTAGCAGCCAGTCGCAAAAGAGAAGGGGGTCAAGAGAGAAAAGAGGCGGGGGAGAGAAGGGGGAGAGGAAGAGGGGGAGAGTAAGAGAGAGAGAGAGAGTAAGAGAGAGAGTGTAAGAGAGTAAGAGTAAGAGAGTAAGAGAGCGAACACGAACAGGGTATTAATATTTATGGGCTTAACACAGGATGAGAAGGAGCAAGGTAAATGAGCTGTTGCTTCTTCATTAGCTGAGAGTTCAGGCCACTTCAGGGATTGGAGATAGGCCATTCAAAGTCTGCGCCATTCACAGGGATTGGAGGTGATGGTTCGTGTGCCATTCAGTGTGTCATGGACCTCAGCTCCCTGAAGAGAAGCATTCCAGGCGCCATCTTTACCAACATATTCAACTTCTATTCATAGAGAAAGTTGTATTAAATATCTGCATGAGGAGGTACAACAAGTCAATAATATTTAGGACATTCAGTCTGTTTCTTTTGAAAAGTATTTAACCTGTATTTGATTAAATGCAGATATTTTATAAGAAGGCTCACAAATTTGGCCCTGTCTTGTCTCCTGCCTGCCTTGGTGGCTGTTTTTCAAAGTACAGACATTTGTAGCATGATGACATCTTGATCAACAGCAATCACTATTAAGAGGGTAGTGGTTCCATAAGAGTACAATTGTGATATAAAAGTCCTCTATAGTACTTTTCTGTGCCTTTTATATTGAGGTACATGTATGTGTGGAGATGCTCAAATAGTGATTTACCCTAGTGACATTCTGTTGGTTTATACAGCATGCAGTGTGAGGGTGTGAAGTGCAGGTGCACAGAAACCTGTTTTGCAATGGTGCAAGTGCTCCAGATGACCAAGGAATGAGCAAGTGTGCAATGCTGCATTTCTTATGAACTTGTCCCCACAGTCATCTGGCCCATGACTGCTTTCCACATTTGGTTATCCATGGATTTTCACACAGAGATACTGCAGTGTGCTTTGCTCTAGCTAAGAATACACTTTCATTGTTCACATTTCTAATAGGCTCATATCTGTCTTACCTAACCATTGCCATAAATGTTAGAGATTTGCTTTGGACCCTCAGATAGTTTAGGGTCTTGACCTGAAATTTGGCATCATGTGAGTCTGCTTCAAAGGATTTCCTTCATTGTTAACAATTGCATAATGATTTCTTTATGTTTCCACTGTGTGTCAAAAATACAATAAGGTCAAGTTATTAGTGAATCTAAAAGTTTTTTGTCAAGTCACGTCACCCCATTTGGAGTAGGGGCAGAGCAGAGCCGCCGCCTGAGCCTGCAAGGTAGATAGACCTGCGACTGACCGGCGGAACAGGTCCAGCGGTCTACTGGGATGGTAGACACGTCACACCAATTGGAGGAGGGTCAGAGCAGAGCCGCCTCCCGAGCCCAGAACAGGCCCAGCAACCTGCCGGCGTGGCAGTCATGTCACCCCAATTGGAGTAGGGGCAGAGCCACGCCCATGCCCGGAACAGGTCCAGCAACCTGCCAGCGTGGTAGTCATGACACCCCAATTGGAGTAGGGGCAGAGCAGATCCGTCACCCGCGCCCGCAAGGTAGGCAGGTCTGTGACCGACTGGCAGAACAGGCCCAGTGGCCTGCCGGCGTGGTAGACACGTCACACCAATTGGGGGATGGGCAGAGCAGAGCCGCCTCCTGAGCCAGGAACAGGCCCAGCGGCCCGCCGGCGTGGCAGTCACATCACCCCATTTGGAGTAGAGGTAGAGCAGCGCCTCAGCCCGCGCCCAGAACAGGCCCAGCGACCTGCTGGCGTGGTAGTCACGACACCCCAATTGGAGTAGAGGCAGAGCAGAGCCGCCACCCGCACCCGCAAGGTAGGCAGGCCTGTGACAGACTTGTGACTCAGGCCCAGCGGCCTGCCGGCACGGCAGACACATCGCCACATTTGGAATAGGGGCAGAGCAGAGCCACCGCCCGTACCCGCAAGGTAGGCAGACCTGCGACCGACAGGAGGAACAGGCCCAGTGGCCTGCCGGCATGGTAGACACGTCACCCCAACTGGAATAGGGGCAGAGCCGAGCCGCCTCCCGCATGCGGAACAGGCCCAGCGACCCGCAGGTATGGTAATCACGTCACCCAATTGGAGTAGGGACAGAGCAGAGCTGCCGCCCGCGCCTGCAAGGTAGGCAGACCTGTGACCAACCGGCAGAACAAGCCCAGGGGTTCGCGGGCGTGGTAGACACGTCACACCAATTGGAGGAGGGGCAGAGCAGAGCCGCTGCCCACGCCTCCAAGGTAGGCAGACCTGCGACCCACCGGCAGAACAGTCCTAGCGGCCCGCCAGCATGGTAGACAGATACCCCAATTAGAGGAGGAGCAGAGCCGCCACCCGCCCCTGCAAGGGAGACTTTTCAACTATACAAGAGCAATATAAATATATAAGGGGAAAATTTCAAAAACACAACAGTTACACCAAGCAGAAAGAAACACGAGCAATATGAAAAGACAAGGAAAGAAAGGACCACAAGCAATGCAGGTCAACTCAACTTTAGAAGAGGTAATAGCTGCAGCAGATGGAATGTCAGATAAAGAATTCAGGATATACATGCTGCAGATGATCTGGAGTCTCAAGGAAGACATTAGACAGCAAAATCAGACAATGAAAGATCACTTCGACCACTTTGACAATTTATTACATAAACAACTCCAAGAAGCAAAAGATCAAATATACAGGGAGATAGAGGTAATAAAAAACAAACAAACAGAAATCCTAGAAATGCAGGAAGCAATAAACCAACTTAAAAACGCAATTGAGAATACTACCAGCAGAGTAGAACACTTAGAAGATAGAACATCACACAATGAAGACAAAGTATTTCAACTTGAAAAGAACATGGATAGCTCAGCAAGACTGTTAAGAAACCATGAGCAGAACATCCAAGAAATATGGGATAATATAAAGAGACCACTTAAGAGTCATTGGGATACAGGAAGGTATAGAGGTCCAAACCAAAGGAATGAGCAATCTATTCAATGAAATAATATGAGAAAACTTCCCAGACTTGAAGAATGAGACAGAATCCCAAATCCTAGAAGCCTATGGGAAACCAAATGTGCAAAATCATAAGAGATCCACACCTAGACACATTATAATGAAGATGCCCAACATACAGAATAAGGAGAGAATTTTAAAAGCTACAAGAGAAAGGAAGCAGATTATATTTAGGGGTAAACCAATCAGGATAACAGCTGATCTTTCAACACAGACTCTGAAAGCTAGAAGATCCTGGAATAACATATTTTAAACAATGAAAGAAACTGTGTTCCAACCAAGAATCGTGTATCCAGCGAAATTAAGCTTCAGGATGGAAGATGAAATTAAAACCTTCCATGATAAACAAAAGTTAAAAGAATTTGCAGCTAGAAAACCATGTTTTCAAAACATCCTCGGGAAAACATTACAGGAGGAGGAAATGGAAAATAACAATGAAAGCCAACAGTGGGGGGTAGGACAGTAAAGGGGGGAAAATAATCAAAAAGGAAAACAAACCATGTTTAGAAACATAAATAAACAAATATGGCTGGAAGAACAACCCATATCTCAATAATGTTGTTAAATGTTAAGCCTAAATATTAATGGCTTAAACTCACCAATTAAGAGACACAGGCTAGTAGAATGGATCACAAAACAAGACCCAACAATATGCTGCCTACAGGAGATGCATTTGATAGGAAAAGACATACCTAGACTAAGGTGAAAGGTTGGGAAAAATCATATCACTCATATGGACTTCGGAAACAAGCAGGAGTGGCCATACTCATATCAAATAAAATAGATTTTAAGCCAAAATTAATCAAAAGGGATAAAGTGGGACACTACATACTGCTCAAGGGAACCACACACCAACAAGACATAACAATCATAAATATATATCCCCCAAACAATGATGCAGATATGTTCATCAAGCAAACTCTTCTCAAGTTTAAGAATCTAATAGACCACCATACTTTAATCATGGGAGACTTCAACACACCTCTCTCACCACTGGACAGATCTTCAAAACAAAAGTTGAATAAGGAATCTATAGAATTCAATAACACAATTAATAACCTAGACTTAATTGACATATATAGAATATACCACCCAACATCAAGCAGTTACACTTTTTTTCTCAGCAGCACATGGATCCTTCTCAAAAATAGATCATATATTATGTCACAGGGCAACTCTCAGACAATATAAAGGATTAGAGATAATACCATGCATCTTATCTGATCATAATGGAATGAAACTGAAAATCAACAATAAAAGAAGGAAGAAAAAATCATGCATCACTTGGAGAATAAACAATAGGTTAGTGAATGATCAATGGGTTATAGAAGACATCAAGGAGGAAATTAAAAAATTCTTAGAGATAAATGAAAACACAGACACAACATATCAGAATCTATGGGACACATTGAAAGCAGTTCTAAGAGGAAAATTCATTGCTTGGAGTTCATTCCTCAAAAAAAGAAAAAACCAACAAATAAATGATCTCATACTTCATCTCAAAATCCTAGAAAAAGAAGAGCAAAACAACAGCAAAAGAAGTAGAAGGCAAGAAATAATTAAAATCAGAGCTGAAATTAATGAAATCGAAACAAAAGAAACAATTGAAAAGATTGACAAAACTAAAAGTTGGTTCTTTGAAAAAATAAATAAAATTGACAGACCCTTAGCCATGCTAATGAAGAGAAGAAGAGAGAGAACTCAAATTACTAGCATACGGGATGAAAAAGGCAATATCACAACAGACACTTCAGAAATACAGAAGATAATCAGAAACTATTTTGAATCCTTATACTCCAATAAATTAGAAGATAGTGAAGGCATGGATAAATGTCTTAAGTCATATGATCTGCCCAGATTGAGTCAGGAGTATATAGACAACCTAAACAGACCAATATCAATTGAGGAAATAGAAGAAATCATCAAAAGACTATCAACTAAGAAAAGCCCAGGACCGGATGGGTATACAGCAGAGTTTTACAAAACCTTTAAAGAGGAACTAACACCAATACTTTTCAAGCTATTTCAGAAAATAGAAAAAGGGAGAACTTCCAAATTCATTCTACGAGGCCAACATCACCCTGATTCCTAAACCAGACAAAGACACTTCAAAGAAAAAAAACTACAGACCAATATCTCTAATGAACCTAGATGCAAAAATCCTCAATAAAATTCTGGCGAATCAGATACAAAAACATATCAAAAAAATTGTGCACCATGATCAGGTAGGATTTATCCCTGGGATGCAAGGCGGTTCAATATACAGAAATCAATAAATGTTATTCACCACATCAATAGGCTTAAAAATAAGAACTATATGATCATCTCGATAGATGCAGAAAAAGCATTCGACAAAGTACAGCAACCCTTTATGTTCAAAACTCTAGAAAAACTAGGGATAACAGGAACATACCTCAATATTGTAAAAGCAATCTATGCTAAGCCTCAGGCTAGCATCATTCTGAATGGAGAAAAATTGAAGGCATTCCCTCTAAAATCTGGAACAAGACAGGGATGCCCTCTCTCACCACTTCTGTTTAACATAGCTCTCAAAACACTGGCCAGAGCAATTAGACAGATGAAGGAAATTAAAGGCATAAAAATAGGAAAAGAAGAACTTAAATGATCACTATTTGCAGATGACATGATTCTATACCTAGCAGACCCAAAAGGGTCTACAAATAAACTATTAGAGCTAATAAATGAATTCAGCAAAGTGGCAGGATATAAAATCAACATGTATAAATCAAAGGCATTCCTGTATATCAGCAACAAATCCTCTGAAATGAAAATGAGGACAACCACTCCATTCACAATATCCTCAAAAAAAAATAAAATACTTGGGAATCAACCTAACAAAAGAGGTGAAAGACTTATACAATGAAAACTACAGAACCCTAAAGAGAGAAATAGAAGAAGATTTTAGAAGATGGAAAAATATACCGTGTTCATGGATAGGCAGAACTAATATCATCAAAATGGCGATATTACCAAAAGTTCTCTATAGGTTTAATGCAATGCCAATCAAAATCCCAATGGCGTTTCTTATAGAAATAGAGAAAGCAATCATGAAATTCATATGGAAAAATAAAAGACCCAGAATAGCAAAAACAATGCTAAGCAGGAAGTGTGAATCAGGCGGTATAGCGATACCAGACTTCAAACTATACTCCAGAGCAATAGTAACAAAAACTGCATGGTACTGGTACCAAAACAGGCGGGTGGAGCAATGGTACAGAATAGAGGACACAGAAACCAATCCACAAAATTACAACTATCTTATATTTGATAAAGGGGCTAAAAGCATGCAATGGAGGAAGAATAGCATCTTCAACAAATGGTGCTGGGAATACTGGAGATCCGTATGCAACAAAATGAAACTGAATCCCTTTCTGTCACCATGCACAATAGTTAACTCAAAATGAATCAAGAAGCTTGATATCAAATCAGAGAAACGGCGTCTGATAGAAGAAAAAGTTGGCTATGATCTACATACTGTGGGGTCGGGCTCCAAATTCCTCAAAAGGACACCCATAGCACAAGAGTTAATAACTAGAATCAACAAATGGGACTTACTCAAAGTAAAAAGTTTTTTTCTCAGCAAAAGAAAAAATAAGAGAGGTAAATAGGGAGCCTACATCCTGGGAACAAATCTTTACTCCTCACACTTCAGATAGAGCCCTAATATCCAGAGTATACAAAGAACTCAAAAAATTAGACAACAAGATAACAAATAACCCAATCAACAAATGGGCCAAGGACCTGAACAGACACTTCTCAGTGGAGGACATACAATCAATCAACAAGTACATGAAAAAATGCTCACCATCTCTAGCAGTCAGAGAAATACAAATCAAAACCACCCTAAGATACCATCTCACTCCAGTAAGATTGGCAGCCATTAGGAAGTCAAACAACAACAAGTGTTGGTGAGGTTGTGGGGAAAAGGGTTCACTTGTTCGTTGCTGGTGGGACTGCAAATTGGTGCAGCCAATCTGGAAAGCAGTATGGAGATTTCTTGGAAAGCTTGGAATGGAACTACCATTTGACCCAGCTATTCCCCTTCTCGGTCTATTCCCTAAAAACCTATAAAGAGCATGCTACAGGGACACTGCTACATCGATGTTCATAGCAGCACAATTCACAATAGCAAGACTGTGGAACCAACCTAGATGCCCTTCAATAGACAAATGGATAAAAAAAAATGTGGCATTTATACACAATGGAGTATTACTCTGCATTAAAAATGACAAAATCATAGAATTTGGAGGGAAATGGATGGCATTAGAGCAGATTATGCTAAGTGAAACCAGCCAATCCCTTAAAAACAAATGCCAAATGTCTTCTTTGATATAAGGAGAGTAACTAAGAACAGAGTAGGGACGAAGAGCATGAGAAGAAGATTCACATTAAACAGGGATGAGAGGTGGGAAGGAAAGGGAGGTAGAAGGGAAATTGCATGGAAATGGAAGGAGACCCTCAGGGTTATACAAAATTACATACAAGAGGAAGCGAGGGGAAAGGGAAAAATAATACAAGGGGGAGATATGAACTGCAGTAGAGGGAGGGGGTAGAGAGAGAAGAGGGAAGGGGAGGGGAGGGGAGCGGGGATAGTAAAGGATAGGAAAGGCAGCAGAATACAACAGACACTAGTATGGCAATATATAAATCAATGGAAGTGTAACTGATGTGATTCTGCAATCTGTGTACTGGGTAAAAATGGGAGTTCATAACCCACTTGAATCAAAGTGTGAAATATGATATATCAAAAACTATGTAATGTTTTGAACAACCAACAATAAAAAAAAGAAAAAAAATAAATAAAAATCAGTATTTATGGTAGAAGCAGAAAATTGAAAAAAAAATTATATAAATTTACAATGAAATTATATATATATATATATATATATATATATATATATATATATACATACATATACATACACATATATATGACAAAAGAAATAAACACTCAAAAAAAACAAAAATAAAATAAAATAAAAGTTTGTTGTCCAGGAGACTTAGCCAAGCAAAATGTGTCAAGAGCAGGAGGAAGTGCTGTGACCTTTTTTGTGATTGAATTTTGCATGCTGAAATAGTTTCTTAGGACCAACTGCTGTTTATACTGGCTTGTCTATAGTATATTAACTTGATTTCACTGCTCATATTGTCAAGTATATGGCCATAAATCTTGAGTCTTTTGTTTGTGACTAAACAGAGAATTTTTTGAAATGTCAAATGACATAAACTTTGTCTATGTGGCTATGGAACTTGACTTCGGGTATGTCAAAACTATGTCCTCCACTTTGATTTTTCTTTTACACCTGGAATGATGGTATTCCTCTGAAATGTTTAAGGATATTTATTGAAAATATGAGCATTTGCATGTTCATCTAGGAAAACTTTAAGGAAGAACTCAAGATGTTTTCTAATTGGAGAATAGGTAGCATGAAGGAGCAAGGCCACTTTTAGGGAAATTTGAATGGCATCTGAGTAGACTAAACTGGCGGTACCAGGGATTTCCAGGTTCTTAGGTTTTGCTTGTTAAAGAAATGTTGTTGTTTTTTTTTAAGTGTTAGTCAGTGATGGTTGAAGAATGGATTGTGTATAGGGAAGTCTAGATGGTGGTCCTCAGAATTGAGTAAGTAGAATTTCTTGGGTATTCAAAAATTCCTGGCTCTTAATCCTCTCTCCCCAAGGCTAGGCCAGCCCAATTTGATATTCACTATTGACCAGTGGCTCTTAAGCACTTGAAACAAATTTCAGGTACAAAGTCCCAGATATCGAAGATGAGGGGAAAATATAAAATATCACAATATGTTTTCTAATTGATTAAAAATCAAAACTATATGTGTATGCATTGGATTAAAATAAAATAATTTCACTTATTTTCTTTATTTTTCAAGTGTCTACCAGAACACTTATTAAAATGGCACATGGAACTCATATTCTGCGTCTCTTGGACAGTGCTGGTCTACAGTATGGGCCAAGAAGATGACATAGTTAACCAGTATCCCAAGTGACTTTGATGCAGGGAATTAGACAACTATTTGACAAAGAATAGACTGCAACACAAATATCAGCATATAGCATAGGAATTTGAGAGCCATGATTAAATGGATGTCGAAGAGGTTGAGTAAGAAGGGATGCATCAGAGCACTATGCTTTGAAACAAATTGGGCTGAAGGCAGATGAGGTGGAGGAATAATAAGCTGTCCCCTGAGAATGTGGTGCCAGTCCACACTGTGGTAGAGAAGCTGCCCAAATTCAGTCTATTCCTGTGCTTCACTGTGGTAACACTTAAGATGCAGAAGCTTTGAGGGACTTTGGGCTTGACCTTGACCTATTCTTATCTGAAGGGTGCAAACCTATCAGAATGTTTCTTTGAAGGTTTTTTTTTTTTTGGTTACTTGCATTTTCTTTCTTCTCCATGCAATGAAGTTGCCTTTAGGTGTTTTGTGAAAGTCACTTGGCTAGGGAGATATTTAAATGTAAACCTCTTCTGAGGAAAATCAGAGTGAGTAACTTTACACTCACTCATAAGATATAAGTGGAAAAATAGAAAAAGGACTATATATTGCAAATTAGGGGATGGAAAATATTTTTAAAATATTTTAACCCCCAAATTTTCTAAATCTAGAAACATGGGATTTTATACTGAAAGTAACTTCTTTAATGACTTAGTTAAATAGTCTCATTGATGAGGAATATGAGGTCCAGACGAGTTATATGTATGTTAGTTAGTTTAACACTCCTTGTCCAGTTAGTAGAAGATTTAGTTGAGCATTTATACTTATTGACCTAATCTCTTTTCTGTTTAACCTGTATATGTCTCATTGTGCAATCTGCAGATTTTGAAACATTTATGATTCTGTTTTTTTTAAGTACTCTAAAAGGAATTTTCCCCTCCCCCACCAAACTAGGATATGTCCAGTGCTCATTAGATTGTTGTTCTGGGATTTTTATTTGTAACAACCACATCAAAATTAGATTTCAGAGCTGGGCCCAGTGGCACATGCCTGTAATCCCAGTGACTCAGGAGGCTGAGACAGGAATATTATGAGTTCAAAGCCAGCCCCAGCAATTTAGCAAGGTTTTAAGCAAACCAGTGAGGCCCTATCTCTAAACAAAATACAAAACAGAGCTGGGGATGTGGCTGAGTGTTTAAGTGTCCCTGAGTTCAATCATTGGCTACAACAACAAAAAAAAGCAGAAAAAAAGATTAAAAAAACACGTTAGATTTCAAGGATTTAGGAGAAACAAAATCTGTTATTTTAAAATGATATAGTGACAATAGATCCCATTAGAAGTTTCAAGTGGAAAACACATTTATGATGTTTCTTAAAGAAAAACATCATTAATTCTGAAGGCTACAATTGGAAACTAATAAGTCATTGAAAGACCTAAGCAACCTCATTTTACTTGGGACCTCATTTTGCTCTGAAACTTAACCCCAACCTACTGCAATCCTAAAGTCAGGAAATACCATAGAAAGCTCTGCTCAATGCAGATGGTAATCACTTAAGATAGGCCAAGATATCAAAACATCTGAAGTTCCAGATGGCCCCCACCTAGGTGTGGTGACCTATATTTAAACCAGAAACCCTGCAGCTTGGCATGTACCCCCCTTGCAATATCCTCACAGTTTAAACCAATCATTTTTAAGTGCTTCAACCCCTTGAAGTAACCAATAATCCTTTCCAGATTCTTTCCCTCCATTTGATATGCTAATCATGTTTTAGAGTTGTTTTATGATTTTCCCAAGGTGTGTGATGATTTGCTAAGAGATGCTATGATGAACGTGAAGTCCCTGCCTTCCCCAAAGAGGGTATAAAATTACTGGAAACCCTGGGCTCGGGGCTTCTCAGCATCACCAGTTGCTGTGTGCACACAGAGGACCAAGCTAGCTCACAATAAACACCTCTTTGCTGCTTACATTGATCTTGGTCTCTGGGGTATTTTGGGGGTACCAAACTCAAGCATAACATCATAACTTAGAATACTTTCCCAGAGCTGGGGTTAAATTTATGGACTATAACCACAATTACACTTAAGAATGATATGAGAACTAGTTCTGAATTATGAATTCTAATTTTCAAAATTTAACTGAAATACTTATCCCTTCAGAACCAGTGTGCAGTCTACCAGAACTCTCCAATTCAATTGAAATGATACACTCTAAATTAAACATGGATTTTTTTTCCTCAAAGGTCTTTGGGATAGCAATCAGAATGTCTCAAGCAATTTTTGATATTTGTTGGTAGAGAGGTGAACTTTACATTTTAAGCAAACCTGATATAAGTGAAAAATTAAGTATCTTTGTAAATATTCTTCAAAATCAGAAAACTATAAATTAAAAAAAACCTTAAAATTTAAGAAAAATTATCTGGTTTCCTGAAACTGCATTGGCTTACATAGGAATAAAACAGACTGATATGATGATAAATTTTCTGTTTCTTGAAACCCATTTAACCATACTTTTCAATAATTTTGGTCACTTACTTTTTTTTCTAATATTGGACAAATAATATTCCTGCCATCTGAAAGAAAATCTAGCCCTCTACATGAATTCTTTGCAATAGGCTCAAAATTTTAGGAAGTAATTTTAAGAAGTTTTGTGTGTGAAGAATAGCAGGATAAAAAAAATATTTTTAAGTACTTTTTTTAGTTGTAGTTGGAAACAATACCTTTATTTCACTTACTTATTTTCACATGGTGCTGAGAATTGAACTTTTTCATGAGCAAAGTGAGCACTCTACCACTGAGATACAACCCCAGCCCCAAGAAAATATTCTTAATCATAGATTTTAACTTCTCAAGTAAACAGATGAGAGAAAACCAAGTTACATGTAAACAAAAACATTTTCTGGAGTGTATGTGTGTGCATGTATGCACATATGCTTAAGTGTTCAATAGGTTATTGTATTCCAGGCCTGAGGAGAAATTGAAACCTGGCCCAAGCTAGATTAGATTATCTTGAGGGTTATTTGATTACATAAATCTAGAGTAGGATTTAAGAATAGACCTAACCTATTTACCAAGAAACACCTGACTTTTATGAAGTTATGTAGTTGGTACTATAAGTATCTGGCCATTCAACTGGTAAAGAAATATAAAAGTCATCTTTATCATGTATTTCTTATTTTTTTTCTCTATGATGAAGGTCCTGGGATGCATTTAGGTCCCTTCTCTACCCCTGGATCCAAAGCACACCAACCATTTGGGAAATGGAAGCCTAAAGCCTGAAGAAAGCTTTGCTGGAATTAAAACATCTATTTAAAAGTGATTCCAAAGTGAAGTTTCAAAAAATGTAAGACATTTCTAAGAATTTGTAAAACAAAACATTTTAGAGCACTCTAGCTCTATAACTATTGGTGGAACTTAATTAAACATGGATTCAGAATGGTAAAGAATATAAAATGTGGTAAACATAAATGAAGAAAACAATTTGGAGGCATTTCTATTTCACTTTTAAAGTAGAAATCATTTGGGGATGAGAGAAAGGAATATTTTTAGGCTTATTTATGGAAATAAGTATAATTTTCAGTGCTTAGCAATTTAATTTTTTTTGTTACAGTTGTAAGACAAATGATCATTTACTGTGGCAGACTTTCTAAAGTTACTATGGCTCTTTATAGCCAGAAATAATGTTAATTATGATTTTTAAAAAGCACATATCTTGCTACATATCTCCATGATGTGGTGTATAAAGGATAAACTTTTCCTACATTTCAGGCAGATGCTATCACAAGAGATTCACAATGTAGGTATTCTTAAACTCTAGATTTCTGTTTCTCTTTTGGCTCTCTGCAAGACTTCCAAATGGCCAACATTCTGAAAATATATCTTGATATTTGAAATACAAAAAATTAGGATTTAAAACTTCAGAAAGTATAAGATTGAAGAGTCTCTTCTGCTGATGAACTCAACCTAATTCCATGTTAAGATTAGGAGCTATCTCATCACAAGATCATGAAAAGTTAATTTCTGCTTTACTATAAATTACTGTGATTTCTAAACTTGTTTGGAATTCCTACCCATGCCTGACTTTCCCTGATCATATAACAACCCTCTCTAAAATGTTAGTGGAACCTCATAAATCCTGACTCCCCCTGACCAGATAAGAACACTCTCTGAAATACAGCTGCACCTACTATCAGCTGGGATCTGAATTTACTTCCTACCTTGAATTATCATGCCATGTACATCATTAACCTACTATCAGCCTTTGTTTTATGCTTGTCAAAATCCTGTTATCTGTAAGTTCTCAAGATACTCCCCTTTGCAACTTTTTGTGCTATAAAGCTTTGTTCCAAGAGAGCTGGGGTGGTGCTGGTCCCTAGCCATAATTAGGACAGAAAGCTGCTGATCAGCTGTCTTTGTGTACACAAATACAAGCTTGCTTTAATTTGATTTAAAATTGGAGTTGGTGGTCTTTTCTTTGTGTCAAGGTTCAACACTGCCAAAGTGATAAAAGGAGATTTTTGATAAATGTAGAGTTTAAGGAAGATTTGTCATATGTAATGTAGATTCTCTGTTAAATGATCAAATTCTGATTTATCTAAGTAAGATTATATTGCTCTTTCTTCAAACAAGTAGACCAGATTGTCTTCCTTATGATTCTGCCATAACTAAATTACTTTTTTAATTTTTTGAGTTATGAATAAAAATTCTTAGTCAAAGACTAGGTTACCTATTACTTTCCATCTGGGAATATATTTACATTTTAGAGCATTTTTTTCTAAAAATCATTTCCCATTAATTTCAGGACTCAACAAAACTTACCAAAGTATATTTTGGCAGGTTTTTATTCTCAAAAAATATCTAGTATAGACATTACAAATAGAAATGCTGGCTTAGAATATGTGGTGATATGTTCAATTTGTTCAGAGGAATACTATTACGTCACAGATCTCTGCTTAAATATCTTTTGAAATGAACTTAAGAAGAAATATTTTTCAAAACACTAGTATAATTCACTTTAACTTACTTTTACAATTTCTTCTTCATAGTATTTTTTATAATAGTCCATGGAAATATAATATTTGTAATGTCCACGATTACCAACTTTGGAAATCACAGTGCAGAAAATTAATTGCCATGAGTGATGCTATTTTGTTTTTGGCTCCATCTTATACTTGAGGATGTTTCTCTGAAGAAAGACCTTGTGAGGAAATAGGGTGAAGGGAAGTTCAAAATAATACATGCTGCATGCAGCAGATTATTACCTCAGCAGAACATATCTGAGAAAATCATAACACTATCTAGAAAGGAAAATTGGGCATAAGAATATAAAAATGTCTTATATTTTTATAGTTCCTGCTTGCTAACATGTAATGCTGATAACTATCATAATACAAAAATGATGAGTTCAGCTGCTCATTAGCTCAGCTCATTCATGGTTTAAATTGCTCCATAAGTTAGTTTTCCTTTATTTTACCTTGCCAGCAACCAATAATTCAGTCTACAGCATTATACTACAATATACTACAATATAAGGAATATTATGTATTTGGATTGTTTTGCTAACCTTTTTTTGGATATCACTAGCCTTTTTGGTTGTTTGTATTTTGGTTGTTTGTTGATGGACACAACATGTTATTTTATTTATGTATTTATTTTCATGTGATGCTGAGGATTGAACCCAGTGCCTCACACATGCTAAGTAGGTACTCTACTACTGAGCTATAGCCCCAGCCCATCATTAAACTTTTGACTTGAGTTTTCATTTGAGTTCTCAAAGGTGAAAGAATATGTCTCGCATTGAACTAAAATAATTTAAACAGCAAATTTCTTAATGCTGTGCATAGGAAGAAGTAAGGGAAGGAGAAACCATGGGTTATTGAACTAAAGCAACTTATACTCTGTGTTTCTATGATTGTATCAAAATGAACTTGCCTATTACATATAAATATAATGCACAAAAAGATTCAATAATAATTTGAAATTAAAAAGTGTCTCATACAGATACATGCATTTTTCCCACTTTAAAGAGGAGACTAGCCAGGTTAAATAACTGAAGATTGAAGAATACTACCATAAATTAGACAAAAAAGTTAAAAGGAGTGGGTAGGAATAAGAAAAAGGGGGTAAGAAAAGGACAAAATGAGAATAGAGAGGGGAGGAAGAGAAGTGTTGTCACCATTATGTTTTTCTACAGAAAAAAATAATGCTTTACCACCTACTGTCTCATTCAAATAAGAGAATACATAGAAAGTCAGTTTCCTAGAGTTTCTTATCCTTTCTTTCTACTACAAAAATTTCCCATATAGTTTTCAAGATCACAGCTTCAACCAAGTATATGTGAGGCAGCAGGTACATGGCAAAACTGAGTCATACTTGATTTCATAAAGGTGAAGTTTATAATGTCATTGGGAGCAAGGCCAGTGGTGTTTAAAAGTAAGAGTGTTAGTAAGTAAAATGTTATTGGGAGAAACAAAGCATTAAAGGCTGGCCGAAGAAAGTTAATCACATCTACACATTGGGAGTGAGGGGAATGTTCTTAGTGACAGTTGCCTTTGGTTTGGATTTTAAATGAATAGGTTTCAAGAGATGAGAATATCTAGCACACTGCTTTGCACTAAAATTGAGGAGCGGTTTAAGTGAGGAAAAATGTCATTAAGAAAGTAGAAGGAAGGGGCTGGGGATGTGGCTCAAGCGGTAGCGCGCTTGCCTGGCATGCGTGCGGCCCGGGTTCGATCCTCAGCACCACATACAAACAAAGATGTTGTATCCGCCGATAACTAAAAAATAAATATTAAAAATTCTCTCTCTCTCTCTCTCTCTCTCTCTCTCTCTCTCTCTCTCTTAAAAAAATAAAATAAAATAAAGAAAGTAGAAGGAAGAGAGAACAATGGACAGGGCATGACAATTTTATAAGATGGTGCCAAGAAGTTTTGGGTGTCATATGTATTGAATTTTGAAATAAAAGTTTATGGATTTTCACACCATTTGAATATAAAAGAGATCTTTGAAGTTCACTTCTAAATGTAACTGACACTCTTTTTCTATTCCCAGCACATAGGCACAGACAACAACTGTAAATTCTATACAAAGAAACCAGTGTAGTACTACCCAAAGGCACTAAAGAATGACCAAATTAAGGTGGTAGAGGTAAAAGTTTAACACTTGATGAAGACAATGGCACAACACTGAAAGAGTTTCTTCTTTATTCATCTTTTAGCATGTGAACAGGCCCCTGGATGGAGGGTTAACAACATGTCAAAAAAATCTATATTCTGACTGGCTTGCAAAACTAAAAAAAAAATAGTGATAGCCACATTTCATGAAAAATGAAGGGAAATGCCAGAGAGGATAGTGGGAACCCCAAGTTTTGTGGAACCTTCTGCCCACACCTCTGGCTAACACCTGAAGCAGGCATTTGTGAGCAGATTTAAAACAGCTTACAATTAAAGTTAAAATAACTGAGAACTAATCCATGAAGAGGAAGTTTTTGACAAATAACCTACTGATGTCTTAAGAAATTTTGAGGATAGGTCATCAACAGAACATGTCAATGTTATCTGTGCATGCATGGGTGCTATGTATAAAATAGTTTATTCAAATAATTGGAAAGTACCTTAGGAAAAACGAAGTTCAGCCAATATGGAGTTTCCATTTAAATTTGTTTATTAGTGACTCTAAACTGCCCTTCTACTGTGTGAATTCCCCTTCGAGTGGCCAAGGTTTACCAAAAGGAGGGATGTTATGGTGTAGAGGAAATTTGGGAGGATCAAGAAAACCTAGTGTAAGAAAATCAAGAACCAGATGAATTCTCATCCAAGATCTAACAGACCTTTAAAGAAGAGCTATTGCCAATCCTCCTCAAATTACTTGATGAAACAGAACAGGAGAGAAACACTGCCAAATTTATTCTATGAAGGCAGTATCACCCTGATACGGAAAACAAAGACAACAATGAAAGAAAACTTCAGACCAATATCCCTGATGATGTAAAATTATTTAATAAAATATTGGCAAATGTCATTCCACAACACATTAAGAAGATAGTACACCATGATCAAGCATCTTTTATCCTTGGGGTGCAAGGTTGATTTAATATGCGCAGGTCAATAAATGTAATTCACCAAATAAACACATTCAAGGACATAAAAATACATAATTAACAGATGCAAAAAAGCAATTTAAAAACACCCAGCACAATTATTTTCTTTATTTTTTTGCACACATTAATTTTTAAAACACTAGAGAAACTAGAGATAGAAGGAAATAATCTCAATGATGTAAGAGATGTGCATGACAAACCCAATCAACATATAAAATGGACAAAAATAGAAAGTGCTTTCTCTAGAAGCAGGAATAAAACACCACTCCTATTCAACCTAGTCCTTGAAATTCTAGTCAGAGCAATCAGGCAAGAGAAGAAAACTCAATGTATGCACATAGGAAAAAAAGGATTAAAATGATCTTTTTGATGATGACATGATCCTTTATTTGGAAGACCCAACAAAACTTGTAGAGTTGATAAACAAATCAACAAATAGTAAAGGAGCAGGATACAAGATCAACATAGGTAAACTAATTGCTTTACTGTACCCTAATTGTGTATTTGTGAAAAGAAAATTGGGGAAATTATCTCATTATCTTATAACCTAAAAAATATAAATACTTGAGAATCAAAATAACCAAGGAGGTAAAAGACTTCAACAATGAAAACTATACAACACTGAAGAAAGAAATTGAGGAACTTAGAGGATGGAAAGACCTCTCCTGTTCTTATACAGACAGAATTAATATTCTCAAAATGGCCATACTACCTGAAGCAATATACAGATTTAATGTAGTCCCCATTAAATGTTAATGACATTCTTGCCAGAATTAGAAAAAAAAATAGTTTTAAAATTTGTTTAGACAATGAAGACACAGAGACCAATCAAAGCAATCCTGAGAAAAAAAAGAGTAATTCTGGAGATACCACAATATTCAATCTCATATTGTACAAGAGTGTTAGAGTCTGTAAACAAGTCTGGATGGCGCCTGGCAAAATGCCAGAGGGAGTGGTTTGTAAAGTAACAAAAGCGAGCCATTAAGTGTGGAGATTCCTGATTGGTTGACTGCTGTATCTAGTTTATGCTAATTAAGATAAGCTGTGCAAAATGTATAAATAACTCTGTTATCCTACAATAAACGGCTCTCTCTCCTGCTGCATCAATCTACCCAAGTCATTCATCACCCCCCGGATATTCTGCTGCAGCCGGCCTGTGGCAGATGGTGGCCCATTACGGGGAGCCCGGGGACACTCGGGGGTAAGTGACGAAAAAAGCTGCCCGTCCATAGATAGTACGGGAACAATCTGCTAGTTCCAAGGCAGACAGGGTGAAAGGAAAAATGGCCATTTTGAGAAACTGGAGAAGATTGATGTAGTATGTTTGTGTCTTGTTTTGTCTTGAAATGTTGTATTGTCTTTGTGACGAAAATACGGAAGGGGTGAGAAGTAAATTGATAAGAGAAAAAGGCACCCCAGTGGAACCAAGAATAGAGCCCAGAAACTCTAGTCAGAAAGAAAAAGAAAGTTCAGAAGAAGAAGGATTATCAGAAAAAAAGTTGTAACAAAAGGCTATTACTGAATACTTTTCGATACAGGAGGGTGTGTGAATGGACAAGGCGGCTGCCACCTGCCCAAGCCCATCATGGCGCAGCAAGAATTTTCCAAGCGGCAGTTGCGGCCTCTTCCCTGCCCCCACTGCCTGGGGGAGCGGATTGCCTCTGTGAGCCCAAATCTAGACCTGACCTGGAGGCACAGTCTCGCAGGCTTTTGCTCCCTGTGCCCGGAAGCAGTTTGAGTCTGGGACTCTCCCCAGGGCCATCTGGGGCTGCCCGGGATGCTACAGCTGGCAGAAGATGCTACTGGCTTCCCTGAAGTTTGATCATTTCCAAGGCAAGTAACTACAATGGGTCTCCCACACCTGGAGGCTGATGAGTAATGAGTACTATTAAGGCTTATTTCAAATGTGGAAAACCTTGAAATAATGTACTAAATTGTTCAAAAGGTTGTTTTCTTAGTGAAATGCTACAGGATTTTCTTTAGCCATCCAGAGTTCCTGCCTTCGTCCCAGTGCCGGTGCAAACAAAGGTGGAAGAATTTACAATGTTGCTGAGAACTGGAGGAAACTTCGGCTGAGAACCCGAGGAGGAGACTTCGGAGCTGTTGCTGTTTCTGCTGCTACAACTTAAGCTAGCTGCCTGCAGAACTTACCTGGACTGTGATTTACCTGGACTGTGAGTTAATCTATTGAGACACTGCTTTACCTGGACTGAGATAACAAACTGTAATCTACAACAAATTGTAACTCGGTATCTTTGCTAACGGTGTCATTGCTGGTATAATTTTTCCAAGGGCTTCTTGCATGGAGTCATCAATTAGCTTGGAATTGTAACATTTTGTATCCTCCCTTTCTGTTTCTAGCAGGTTATTTATGGTGTTTGTGTAAAAACCACTATGGTCGTTATTTAAATTAAACAAAAGGGGGATATGTTAGAGTCTGTAAACAAGTCTGGATGGGGCCTGGCAAAATGCCAGAGGGAGTGGTTTGTAAAGTAACAAAAGCGAGCCATTAAGTGTGGAGATTCCTGATTGGTTGACTGCTGTATCTAGTTTATGCTAATTAAGATAAGCTGTACAACATGTATAAATACCTCTGTTATCCTACAATAAACGGCTTCCACTCCTGCTGCATCAACATAAACAAGTCATTCGTCACTCCCCGGATATTTTGCCCAGCCAGCCGGGCTGTGGCACAAGAGAAATTTAGTACAAAAATGCATCACATTGGCACTGAAACAAACCTGAAGACCATGGAATACAAGAGAAGATACAGACACAAATATGCAAAGATACAGTCACTTAATACTTGACAAAGGTGCTAAAAATCTATGTTGGAGAAAAGATAGTCTTTTCAACAAGTGATGCTCTTAAAACTGAATATGTGTAAGTGGAATAGTGAAACTTGATCCCTATCTCTTACTATGGACAGTAATCAACTTCAAATGAATAAAAGACCTAGGAAGTAGACCAGAAACTCTGCAACTGCTAGGAAAAAACTAAGCCCAACACTGCAACATTGACAAAAGCATCAGCTTTCTTAACACAACTCTAAAGCACAAAAATAAAACCAAGTCTCAACAAGTGGAATGGCAGCAAATGCCAAAGCTTCTGCACATCAAAGAAAATGAGAGTGAAGAGAGGGCCTCTCTTGGGAAAAATTCTTGCCACCTGCTCCTCATATAGGGAAATAATATCCAGAATATATAAAAATCTCAAAAGCAACATGAAAAATCCCAATTATTAAATGGAAAAAAAACTAAACACCCATTGCTGAAAAAAAAAATAGAAATGACCAACACAATATATGCAAATATGTTCAAAATCCCTAGCAATCAGGGAAATTCAAATAAAAACTGCATGAATATTTCATCTCAGTCCAGTCACAATGGCAATTATCAATAATAAAACTATTAACCAACACTGGCAAGGATATGAGGAAAAAGTTCACTTATGTCTGTTTCAGGAGACTGCAAATTAGTACAAGCATTCTGGAAAACTATGGAGATCTCTCAGAAAACTGAATGAAATCTCCATATAATCCAGCCATTCCACTCCTTGGTATATAGTCAAAGAGGTAAAATCAGCACTAACAGCCACATTAGTGTTTAGAGCAGCACAATTTGTTATGGCCAAAATATGAAACAAATTCACATACCCAAATGATTGGGTAAAGAAAATCTGCATATGCACAAAGTACTTTAACTGAATCATACAGAAGAATGAAATTATGGCATTTGGTGGAAAATTCATGGAACTAGAGAACACAATTCTAAGGGAAATAAGAGACCCAGAAAGCCAAGGGTCAAAATTTTTCTCTCCTGTGGATGCTAGACAAAAATAAGGGGAAAGGGGGAGAATCCCATGAAAATAGAAGGTATCTGTGAAGTAGAGGAAGGGCACTGAGGGGAAGGGAAGAGGGACAAAAAAGGGGATGGACAATAGAATGAAACTAACCAAACTCAATTATGTACATGTATGAATAAAGCACAGTGAATTTTGTCTTTCTGTATGTCTATGATACACTACATTTAAAAAATGTACTAATAGAAGAAAGTCTATTAGAATAGAGGAAAGGGAACAAGGAGGGGGAGGAGGGAAACTAAAGGAGGAAATCTAGGGATTGAAGTGGCAGAAATTATAATCTGTATTTTATAATTATATCAAAATAGACAAAATTACAGTCATTTGTAACTATAATGCACTAAAAATATTCTTTAAAAGAAACATGAAGTTATCTGGAAGGGAGAGTTTATCCTAATAAACATGAAATTCAAGTGGGATATAAAAGAGAGAGTAAAGCTAAGAAGAGACTGTTGTAGGGACAGCCAAGGCAAGGTACCGAAGATAACAGGAAACAGTTTTATTTGGCTGCAGCCAGGTTCAGAGGGCACAGCTTTTAATCAATCAATGCCCTGAACCCCGAGTTCAGGGAATTTCAGAGTTTTATACCCAGCATGTAAGCGGAGGGGCTCAGAAATTCACAGTCTGCAGAAGTTCACATAAAAGCAGCCTTTTCTTTCAGTGTTTTGGGCAAGTTAACTCTTCAAGGACAACACCTGAGAAGGGGAAAGCTTCTTCTCCCCTTTCTTTCTTCCCCCTGCCAGCTGGTACCATGGAGCCCAGTGGGTAAATTATCTTAAAAATGTAGACATCTCTGTGAAGCCTAGATCAAAGCCAGAGGACTTGTTTACACATTTCTACAAACTACTATACTGGATAAATTTTGTGAAAAACTAGTATGGGTGTGTCCAGCACCTGGAGTGCTGATTTCTTCCCAAGTAAAACAGGGCAACATGAAAATAGGAAGTTTATCTACATTGAACCCTTTGTAAAGACTCTTTTGCTGATAGTTCCAAAATCAGCCAAGGTGAAGATTTCTGGAAAACCCCAGTTAAGACTCTTCTGTGGAGAAAGGGGTGCTACTACAAGACAAAAGAATGGAGAAAGTGTAGGAGCTCAGTATTTTACACTAAAAAGCAGTCTGTGCTTCCAGGAAAAAAAAAAAAGCATGTAATAAGAAAAGTCTATGCTTTTCATTGAATTTTCCCATAATGACAGGCTGAAGAGAATAGTGGGCAATTACAATTCTTTGCTGAATAAAATTAATTAATGAATCAATGTCGTGAATGGTTAAATAGATTTCACACCTACAGTTATTTCAGAAAAAAATGATGCTTTGTATGAAAATTAAAATATGAATTAAAGAATTATGAATGTATTATGGGAGGTTTTATTTAAAAGGAGGTTTGTGAATACTAACACTTAAAAGCATGTAAAACCTTTAAAATGAGTGGGGATAATTTGTCAGTTTTCTCTTTTGGGACATCTACTTATAAATTTTATCATGAAGTACACGCATTTACAATGAATTTACAATATAGTATTAAGCCACTTTTTTATGAATGCTACATGAATTGTTTGGCACCCAGATTGATGAACCCAGCCTAATTCCATTTTAAGATTGGGAGCCATCTCATCACAAAGTCATGAAAAGTTAATTTCTGTTTGACTATAAATTATTATGATTTCTAAACTTTTTTGGAATTCCTGCCCATGCCTTGAACTCACCCATGCCTGGATTTCTCTGACCAGATAACAACCCTCTCTTAAACCTTAGTGGAACCTCATAAATCCTGCCTCCCCCTGACCAGATAACAACCCTCTCTGAAATCTCAGCAGTGCCTCATAAATTCTAATGTTGGGATCTGAATTTACTCCCTACCTTCAAATATCATGCCACATACATCATTAACCTGTTATCTGCCTTTGTATTATGCTTGTCAAAATCCTGTTATTTGTAAGTTCTCAAGTCACTCCCCTTTGCAACTTTTTGTGCTATTAAACTGTGTTCCTGGAAAGCTGGGGTACTGATCTCTAGCCTGGGGTTTTGGGTGAGATGGTTTCTGGCCAGCCTTTGTGTACACAAATACAAGCTTGCTTTACTTTGATTTAAAACGAAAGTTAGTAGTCTTTTCTTTGTGCCAGGGTTCAAAAACAATAACAACAACAACAAAAAAGGAAACATGAAGGAAGAGACTGTATTGCTAATTTCTGCTGGTTATAGAGAAACTATAACTATTGCTAATTTATACAACCATCCTATTCTACTCAATCTTTGTTTTTAAATTCTTAATATTAAATTGAAAAGAAAAAATACTCCTTCTAGGTGGAAGTTTGGATTTTTGCCTTTCTACTAAGTAAATGCTTGGTATTAAAAATTTGCTGAAATAAGTTTCTACAAAGAAGGAAAAGCATACCCATCACTTGGTTTCTGGGACACAGCCAGGTGCCTGGTTTCAGACTGCATGGACACTGTATCTTTTGGGGTACCTATTCCATAAGGAAGGACTGTAGGAGGTTTAAAGTGGTGGCACATTTTTTTTATCCTTGTGTTAGGAGTTCAGTACCTCAAAGATGGTTCATTTTTATTTCATAGAGATATTCATACCTCAGGAAAAAAAATCTAAAATGTGAACTTAAAGCTGACTAATGCTGTGACTCTGTTTGCTACAAACTGAAATATACTACATTTCACTCTAGGAACTTGTACTGTAAAGAAACCTAGGTAGCACCTGAATTACCACCATGTACAATCTTATGAAGGCAATAGTATAATGCAATAGCCCAGCCAACATACTTTTGTGGGGAGTAGGAAAAAATGAAGGAAAAAAAGAATCATCAAAGTGAATTCTCTTTTGTGACATTGGAAGTTATTCTTTGATGAACTATATTGTTGTAATACCTCCCTGAGGCCTTTTAGGCTCTAGTCTCAGATTTCAAGTCTTGGTGAAATTTGCAAACTGCTTTTATTAGAAGATAGAAACTGGTAGTGGTAGAGAGTTAATAGATGTAATTTCTTAATTCTCAGAAGGATGGACATTAAGGAATTGTATTTAAAAGCAGCACCCTCTCTTCACGTTTTTCCTCAGCATATCTTTGGGTTTAAATACAATACAGATGAATAGTGTGCAATTTGAAAACTTAGAGAATTAGAAATGAATTGCAAATGGCAGGTGATTTCCAAAGGTTGATGCAAACTGATGCAACTGATGGTTGATGGTGAATACCAAGAGTTCTTATTGAACTTACTGCTGCAGCAACATCAATTTCAATTTCCTCCCAGTGACTTAATTGTTATATTGCTCCATAGTATCCAATATGTGCATTAGGAGAACTGCAAGAAAGAGCAAGAATACATGTAGAAAGCTTCACAATCATGATCAAACCTGATTCTCAACACTGACATTATGAGTTATTCCTTCATGGACCAAAATGTTACCGAGGCCCTTAGTCCAGGTCTCAGATTTGAAATCTATGTGCAATTTCTTAACTGCCTTTGGTATTATATGGGAAAATAGTATTGGTAGGGAATTAGGAGATGCAATTTCTTTCTTAATGCTCAAGAGAGCATTAAAGTATACTGTTTCACAGTAGCAAAACTTTACAATTGTTCTCAAGGTATCTGCACATATACAGACAAGTATGTGCATTTTGAAAACTCCTTATAGCAGTAAGTCAGAATTGTAAGTGGCAGATAGTTTGCAAAAAATGATACAGACTTAATTCTCAAATGATTTTTACCTTTAATTACTGCTGCAACAGCAGTTTCATTTTCTTCCCATGGGCATAATAGGTGCTATGCTCCCCAGCAAACAATATCTGCATTAGGAAAACTGTTAGAATGAGCAGGAGTGAAACAGTACATGTACAGAGCTTCAAAATGCATGATAAAACTTAATGTTCAACTCTGGATTTGGGAGTCCTTTCTTAATGAACTACAGTATTGCCATAACTCATGTGGTCTTTTAGAACCTCTTCTCGTATTTGAAGTATATGTGTAATTTGTAAGTTGCTTATGTGGGAGATGGAAAACAATAGTTGTAGGAAGTTAGTAGATACATTTTTTAATCTCATGCACAAAGGGGCATTAAGGAATAATATTTCACAGTAACAGCCTGCCACTTGCAGTTTACTCCTATCCCTATTAGGTATTTTCAAAACTCAGGTGTTCAGATACATTGAGAAAAGCCTGAAGATGCTTTGGAAATGCAGGTGAACTCAGTACTGACTTAAAATACTTTTTTCTTAATACTCCCTTGTGCATTATGTAAGAAATTAAATTGGATTACTCTCTACCATTACCAATTCCCATCTTCTATGAAGGGAAATGTACAGATTGCACCTAGACTTCAAATCTGAGACGTGGGGCTATAGAGAACTATGGCATATTGTAGTTCATCAAGGATCGACTCCTAATGCCAGAATTGAAAATTCGGTTTGATCACACATTGTGCTGCTTTCTATATGTAACATTTTACTCTTGCTCATTCTACTAGTTTTTGGTGTGGATACTCAGTGCTGTGGAGCAATGTACTTATTAAACCCCTGGTGAGAAAGATAAATCTGCTATAAAAAAAGTAATGAATTCAGTAAGTCCCCTTTGGGAATTCAGTTGCTTTGGCATGGAGAAAACTGCCTCCTAATTGCGATTCATTCCTACCTGTATGAGGCATTTTCAAAATTCTCATATTCTGGTGTATAGAATAGTTCTGAGTGACTCTGAATGCCAGAACTGAAAATTCAGTTTGATGCTGCAATGTGAAGCTTTCTACATGTACCATTTTTCACTTGCTCATTCTAGTTTTTTCACATCTGGATATTAGATCTGATGAGCATTTTAACTAGGCATCCCCTAGGAAGAAAATAAAGCCTGTCTCGCAGCAGGAGTCTATTCAGTATGACCCATTTGTGAATTAAGTTTGAACCTGCTTCTAAAATCTTCCTGACACTTTCATTTCACTCTTATTCCTATAAGCTGTTTTCACAATGCACATATTTGGCTGTATTTTGCTCAGGTCTTATGGTATTCTTAAGATAAATGTAAATGTCTTTTTGTTTAATTTTTTTTTGTTTATTTGCCATGAAAAACAATTTCTTAATCCACTTGAGTGTCATGACAGTAATTATCTCTCCAAACTCCCTCTAAGTACACTCTTGTGTCTTCTATAAAAATGAATCACAAAATGCTCATAGCTTCAAATCTGAGTCCTGTGCCTAATGGGCCACAGATGTTATTGGAAACATTAAACTTAAAACAAGGGTTGACTTCAAATGTCAGAATTAAGAATTCAGTTTGATTCTTCATTGTGAGATTTTCTCTACTTCCCACTTCCCTCCTGATTTTTCAAGCTTTTTTCTAAAGGCAGATACATGGCCCTGTTGAGCAGTGTAATTAGTGAAGCCTGTGTGGCAGCAGGAGTCAATTCTGCAAGACTCTTTCATGGTTTCATTTGAATTGGCTTCTGGAAGATACATGACACATTTATTTCACTCCTGTTTTTATAACCTGTTTTCAAAATGCAGATATTTAGCTGTATTGAGTTCAGGATTTTTGCAGTACTGTTATGGTTTAGATTTTGGTATCCTCCAAAAGATCATGTATGAGAAAATGCCTGAGAGTTTAGAGGTGAAATGATTGGATTATTAGAACCTTAACCTGTTCCATAAATTAATCTCTTGATGGGTATTTACTGAAAGGTAACAGTAGGCAGGTGGTGTGTGATTAAAATAGGTGGGTACCTGGGGGCATGCATTTAGGTTATATATTTTGTCCACATTGAGAAGAGTTCTCTTTTTGCTTCCTGGTGGGCATGTCCTGATGTGCTTTCCTTCACCACATACCTCTAACATGGTATTCTGCTTCACCTTGAGCCCCCAGGAATGGAGCCAGCTCTCTTTAAACTGTGACTTCTGAAACTGTGAGCCACCAGGTAAACTTTTCCACCTAAAACTGTTCTTGTCAGGTCTTTTAATCACAGCAGAAAAGAAAAGCTGACTAAAAAATTGCACTTAGGATGAACGCGCATGATGTAGGGTGTTGAAAGACAATTCCTTAATGCCCCCTTGAGCTTTATGAATAAATTTCATCTGAAGACTCCCTCCAAATAAAGTTCCCTGGCTTCTATAAAAAGCAGTTTACAAATTGCACATAGGCATCAAATCTGAGTCCTGGACCTAAAGGGTCCTAAAGATGTATGGGAACATTGGGATGACTCCAAATGTCAAAATAAAGAATTTGGATTGATTCAGTATGAAGAAGCTTTCTATGTACCATTTCTCTCCTGCTCATTCTAGCTTTTCCAAATCCAGACATTGGGCCTGGTTGGGCCTGATTGACTACGAAGCCCCTGGGAAAAAACTGAAGCCTGTGCTGCAGCAGAATTCAATTCAAATAGGACTAATATGTGAATTCGGTTTGAATCTGTAACCTACTTGATACTTTCATTTCACTCTTATTCCTATAAGCCACTCTAAAATTGCACATATCCAGAGGTAATGAGGTCAGAATTTAAGGTGCCCTTAGGAAAAATTTGAAGGTTGTACTCCCATGAAACAAAATTTCTTTATTTCCATTTGAGCAGCTTGTAAAAAATTATCTCTGTATACTCCCTCTATGTATAGTTTCCTGTCTCTTATGAAAAGCTTTTGGAAATTTTAATACCTGGGTCTCTTGAGCACAGATGAGGGAGCCTAGAAACCAAGACACTGCTCTTAAAGGGAAAAGATGACTGAGCCCTAGAGAGGTTCAGGAAGTAGGAACACAAATCCACCTCACCATTCATTAAGAACAAGCTCTAGGTCAGAGGAGAGTGGTGTGTTACAGGTATCTCAAGGATGTACTTGTCAGGTGCCTTGCCCCCAGTTCAGGTGGATTAATCCCTGAAACCCCTCAGGAGAGTTTGTGTGAGGCCTGTCAACTTTTGACCCTTCCAGTCCTTCTTTCCAGTGGAGTGCCATCTAGGGGAGGTCTGAATTCTGTAAAATTTGCACAAGCTGGAGTCCCTGAGCAACAAAGGCATTAGCTGGGACAGGATAGGCATCTGTGTAAGTCAGGCAAATTAGACAAGCCTTGGATTGGCTTGTCTGGGCTTTTCCGGAATAGCAAAAACATGGCAAGGCAAAGGAGGGCAAGGGAAGACAAGGCAATGGATGACTGGGCTTGGTTTGATTGGGTATAACTAGGCTTGGCTTGGCTTCTCCTTGAGTCACACCATGACCAGGCAATGAAAAACAAGGCAAAGCAAAACAAGGTAAAGGAATACTTGGCTGGTCTGGGCTGGGCTGGGCTAAACTGGACATAGCTTAGCTTCTCCAGAGACATATGATGACAAGGCAATGAATAGCAAGACAATAAAAATCAAGGTAAGTCAGGACTAGACAAGGCTTGAATACTTCTCATTACCCATGCCATGGTGACATAAAATAAGTTAAATAAAGGCAATGCTTGACTTATAGTTGATATCAAAACCTTTGAAAAAGAAGGAAAGGCTTTCCCTCTATAGCAAGGCTAGACTAGTCAAGTCAAAGCTAAAAAATGTTGGCTTACCTCCAATAGCCAAGCAATGGCAAAACAAGGAAATGAAAGGGAAGTCAAGGCAAGGCATTTCAAATAAAGGCAAAGCAAACCTAGTTTTGATTTGATAGCCAAGGCAAGGCAAAGCATGTCAAGGCTTGGCTTTTCATAGCTTTACTGTACTTGTCTTCTTTATAGTAAAATAAAGTAAAGCCAAGTAAAGTCGTGGAAATGTACAGCTAGGCAAGGTAAGGCAAGGCATGCCTTGACTTGGCTAGAATTAGCTTGGCTTCTCTTCACATCAGGCCATAGAAAGGCAAGAGGAGACAAGGCACAACAACTTGGTTTGATCTAAATTGGATTATAAATAGCCAAAATATGAAAAGGTAAGATAAATTAAGGGAGGCAAGAGAAGACTTTGCTGTGATTGCCTTGACTTGGCTAATAACTAATAGCCAAGGCATGGAAAGGCAATGTAATACAAGGCAAAGCAAAGTTTGGCCTAGTTTGGCTTCCTCTCAGTAGCCATGTCATGGCAAAGTAAGACAACCCAAGGCAAAGCAAGGCAAAATAAAGTCTGACTTCCACTTGATAGTCAGGACACAGCAGGGCAAGGCAACATATATCAAAGGAAGGCAAGGTACTACTTGCCTTTTGCTCAATAGCTACATCACATCCAGGCACCATAACATAAGCAAGGCAAGTCTTGGATTGGCACATCTTCATTTCTTGTGGTATGTTTATATCTGGATAGGCAAGGCAAAGAAAACTTGAAGGCATGTCTTGAATTGGCGTGACCTGGCTTTTTCTCAATAGGCAATCCATGTCAAGGCAAGGCAATAAAAGGCATGGCTTAGCTAGACTTTCTTGGTTTCTCCTAAATAGACAATCTATGAAAGTCAAAGCAAGGCAAGGCCAGGCAGACAAGCAAGAGAGGGAAGGAAAAACATGGCTCAGCCTGGTTTGGCTTGGTTTCTCCTAGAAGCCAAGCCATGGGAGTCAAGACAGGGCAAGGTAAGACAAAACTGGCCTTCTCCTTGATAGCCAAACCATGACGAGGTTAGGCGAGGCATAGCAAAACAAAGGTAGTAAAGGCCATTCTTGGATTCGTCTTGAGAGCCAAGGCATAGCAATGCAAGCCAAGACAAGGCACAGAAAGACCATGTTTTGCTTCCTCTGTATATTCAAATCATGGAAATTCAAGGCAAGTACCTACAAGAATGAGCTAGGTCTAGCTTCCACTAATAGCCAAGCCATGATGTGGTAAGGCCAAATAAGACAAAGTTTGGATTGGATTGGCTTAGATTGGCCTGGCTTATCAATATGCCAGCAAGCAAAGCTGCCTTGACTTCCTTGCTTTTCCCCAATAGGTAAAGTATTGAAATCAAGGGAAACCAGATACACAATGCATTCCCACTATGCTCAACCTATGGAAAGGCAAGGCAAGTTACAGCAAAGCAACAAGGCAATACTCGGTTTCCCCATGATAGTCAAAACATGGAAAGGAAAGGTTTCACTTCTTCTCAATAGCCAAGCAATGTATTCTAAGTAAAGACAAGCCATAGTAACTGGCCTTTCAATCTTTAGCCAAGAATTGTGATACAAAGCAAAGTAAGGCAAAACAACTCAAGCCTCACTCTATAGTCAATCCATGGCAAGGCAAGGCAAGGCAAGGCAAGGCAAGGCAACAAAAGGCAAGGATAGTCAAGGCTTGGCTTTCCCTTTATGACCAAGTCATATTAATAAAGACAAGGCAAGGAATGGTAATGCCAAGCAATGTTTTCCCCTCCATTGCTAAGTATGAGGGAAGAAGTTTGGAAAGTTTACAGATACAAGAAGGAAAAATCTTAGATTGTTTTAAGCAGAGTTTAATGGGTAATTCTGGAGGAAACTCAGAAGACCAGAATGTCAAAAGACAGTCGACACTAAAAATGATACTCATGAGGTTTAGAGGAAAAGGAGGACTCTATTAGAAATTGGACTAGAGGCCATTTGTGTTACATTCTGGTAAAGAAGTTGTCTTCATTTTGCCAATATCCCAAAACTTTCTGAGGCTGAATGAACTAATTTATCTGGAGGTAGAAATTTCAAGATAGCATAGCATTCAGGGTATATCATGGATATTTCTAGCAGTATTTTGTCAAGTTTTCTGTGATAATAAGCTGAAAGCAGAGAAAAACAATTAAAAACTCAGAAGTTTGGCAAAAAGTGACTAAAATTGGGGTTAAGGAAAGTATGGCAAAGAGATTACAACAATAACCTTCCCCAGAAACAATAGAAAAGATGATTTGATGACATCCCAGGAAATATCAAAACCACACTCATATCAGGATCAAGGGTGTAAAAATAAAATTTTCTTTGAGAATACACCAGTGGGGCACTCTTCCTGCATAGAGAACTCTAGGAATTTGTTTCACCATGATCAGTTACCTGGGCACTCAGAGATTGCTACAGCTGTGATCCCCAGGAGGCTTTGCTTGACATGATTTTAGATCTTGGCATCAATCACAAGATGCTGATTCTGAAGGATTGCATGATTTTGGAGTTAGGGTGTCATTGAGGGTTTCACTGCTTATTGTATTTATGTTGTTTCAAAAGAAGGCCTGAGAGAGCAGGCAAAGTGTAGCAGGGTCAGAGTCTCTGTGGACTGCCTCTCAGAGAATGATGAGCAAAGAAGTGAGCAGAAACCCAAAGCTTCAGATTAAGAGATGCCAGTCACATGGGATGTCTACCACAGAAAGTTGTAGGAATTGAGAATAGGTCAGGTAGGCTGCAATCAGAAGTCCCTGGGAGGAGGAGAAATGTTTCTCACAGGTGGTTTCCTTGGCTTGATCTCAGGTTATGGCTGCTATGTGAAGTTTTCCATGTGTGGAAAACTGCACCCCCATTTCTCAGACTGATGCATTTCTGAGGGTTCTTATGACCCAATTTTAGTGCATTAGTGCATTGTAATAATTCTCCCTGGCCACATTTATGAGATTTATTGATCATCTCTGAGGAATCAAGGGCTGAAAAAAATGGCCCTTGTTGTACTGCTAGAGAAGCAGGACAGGGTAAAGTAAATATTTTTCCACAGAAATAGTAGACACACAGGATTTAAGTGTGCCAGTTTTAGGCAGTCTGAAACCATTACTACTAGAAGATGGTAAAGGAACTACCTAGTATTAGAATAACTCTTTTTATTATGATATTTTACTATGAGTTTTTTTAGTACATTGTATACATAATGGTAGGGATTCATCCTGACATTCATAAATGTGTATAACACAGTTTTTGCCATTGAAATTTGCATATTATGCCCTTTTTTTCTTCCCTTCTCCCTCCCCCAATCTCCTTTCTCTACTCTAGTGGTCTTCATTCAATTTATTCATTTTTTAATTGATACATTTTAGCTATATATAAAATTACAATCCATTGTGCTATATTCAGACATTCACTTTGTATTATTCTTTGCCTTATAAATAATAATCAGTTATTTCTTATAGTACTGAAGGATGGAGAGTTCATGATCAAGTTTCTGTCATTTACATTGTCTGTCTTAGGCCTGTTCTTTGTAGTCAGTGCCTTCTCTCTTCATCCTGGTGGTGGAAGGGGCTAGCTAGCTTTTCAGGGTCTCTTTCTCTTTTCCAATTGACACATTATAATTGTCTACATCTATGGGGTACACTGTTATATTTCAATCAATGAATACAATTTGCAGTGATGTACTCAGGATAATAAGTATCCTTCTCAAACATTTATCATTTCTTTGTGTTTAAAACATTTATACTCCTGTGTCCTCATTTTTCACAAAATAAATAATAATGTTTGTTAATAATAGTCACCCTAATATACTATAGAACACTAGTCCTGATTCCTTTTATGTACATAAATGTGTGTATGTATATATACACACATTGTCTTTTTAGTTATACATGATGGTAGAGTCTCTTTTGACACAGTTATTTAAAGATGGAGTTATTCTTTCTAAATAGTATCCCAGTCTTGTGAATGTACACAATGTTGAGATTTTACTGTGGTGGATTTATATATGTACATAAGAAACTTATGTCAGATTCATTCCACTGTCTTTCCTATTTCTATCCCCGTCTTTTCCCTTCAATATTCATTGTCTAATCCACTGAACCTCTATCTTCTCCTCTTGCTGTGTGTTAGCATCCACATATCAGAGAGACCATTCAACCTTTGCTTTTGAGAGATTGACTTATTTCACTTAGCATGATATTCTCTAGATCCTTTCATTTACCAGTAAAAGTCATAAATTATTCTTCTTTATGGCTGAGTAATAAATCTTTTTTGAGGTGGTGTTCATAGCTCAGCTCCAGGCTCTGAATGGATCGTGAAATGCACATTCATGGAAACCTATATGATTTTTGATGTCCCAGAAAGCCTCACTCATGAGGGCACTGCTGGCCTAACCTTTGGAAATAGGAGTTACACTCTCCTGGACAGGCTAAGGACAGTTTGATTATTCTCAGCTGGGGTTCTAGGAGCTAAATGAAGAGACTTGTCTCACTCAAACCATTAGGAGAAGAATCTGGAGACACTCAGAATTCAGTGTTCCAATGGTAGGCAACTTGACTCAATTTATGGTAGAAAGAGCTGTAAAGAAATTCCTGGAAATAGGAGAAACATTTGAACAAACATGTCTAGGCCAAAAGTTGGAGGCAGGATACATAATGCACATGCTTAGACTCCTGATCCCAGAATGGGATCCCAGTCACATTCCTGAGGTTTCTTTTGGCCCAAATGTAAATATTGCAATAACCCCTTCTTCGACAGAGTTAGAAGGGGAGAGTTTGGTCACATGTAGGGAGCCAGCAGACACATGAAGGGACTTGCCTGTGATAACCCTACATGCAGCTTAGAAAAAAAATGAGATAAAGGATTCACTAAAAAGTAGAAAAAAAATTGAGAATGCAAACTTGCCATTTTCAGGCCATCTGAATACCTTTCTTGAAGGAATAATGAGAAATAATTTCCAAGAATGAGGAGAAAATATTCTCCACAGAAATGGGAGTTGCTTGGCCTCATGTTGGTGACGGCCTGTGATGCATGCAGATCTGGATCCCTGAAACTAGGATTTGACCCCAGAAAGCCACATTCCTGAGGTTTCCTTGGTCCCAAACTTGGCTCAGTGAAATTCTCCTCCCATAGTCATACTTAGGAAGTGATGAATTGATTGCAAGTGGGATCCAGGTGCTGGATATAAAGAAAATGAAGGGTAAATAGAAGTCAAAGTTTTTCTAAAGAAATAGCATACACCAATGCTATAAGAGTGCCAGTCTCTGATAGTCTGAGGTGACTTCTGGCATAAGAGTGAGGAAGTAATTCCTAGGCAGAGAACAACACTTTCTATCAGGGGACAGTCTTGGATTGACTACAGATTATGAATGGGCTGTGATGTGCTCATGTATGAAAACCTGCAATAAGTCTGATGTCTTATAAAGCCAGGTTTATGAGGAGTTCTGTGGATTCTTCTGGCACATCTTTTGGACTTGTGAATTACCTTCTCTTCTCCTAGCCAGTTTTATAAGGAGATCTATTATTCATAGCTGAATATCCAAGGACTGGATGAAGAACCTTACTGCATCCCAACTACTAGGAGAAGCAGAAAGAATGGAAGTAAAATTTTTGCCACAGAAGCAGGTGATACTCACTCTCCAACTGAGCCAGCTGCTGGCAACCTGAGGCCATTTATGGGATGAAGAGGGATAAAGAAATTCCTGGAAATATAAGAAATATTTATATTAGTGAGGGTGCTTGGATAGGTCAAATATTTGTGGTGACATGTAAAAGTTGCATACAGGGAGATCTGTTTCTACTAGGAACAAATTACAAAGGCACATTTCTGTAGGTTCTTATGGCCCAAATATGAACATTAGAGCTATGCTTACCCTAACAAGACTTAGAAGATTGGTCACATGTGGGTATCAGGACCCCCATAAAAGTACTTTACCTGTGATAACTCTAGGATCAGTTTTCTAAAGTTGAGATAAATTTTCTTTTAAAGTAGGTGAATCAGGATAAAAACTTGCCTTTTACACACAACCTGAGGATATTCTTGTTACAAAAAGAGAGGAAGAACGTCCTAAAAGAAGCCTAAGTTCTCCTGGTCATTGGATGTCATTGGTCCCAAGTTTGGGTCTGGGTGTGAAGTTCATATGGATGGATAAGTGCACCCAGGATGAGGACTTGGAAAGTCACATCACTCAGGGTTGTTCTGGCCTATGAATTGCTTACTGGAATAATCCCCCCCCCCCGTCAGGACTTCAGAGCTGTATTGGTCACAGATGGGAGCCAGGGGATGAACTGAGAAGTTTTCTCTGCCTTAATTACTATTAGAAGGATGGTAAGCTAAATAGAATGTTTCCCACAGAAATTGAGGACAGCTGGGATTTAAGATTTCTGGTTTCAGGCTTTCTGAAATAATTCGTGGCAGAATAGGGAGCAGGAAATTCGGGGTGGAAGAGGGAATTTTTTCTCTGAGGAAGTGTCCTTGACTTGGCCCCAGGTTGGGCTGGGAACCATGTAAGAGTGGAAACCAGCACCCATTCTGGGGCCCCAGAAAGTCACATTCCTGAGTGTTCTCTTGGTCCAATATTGGCACATTGGATTAATAATGCTACTCTGGACAAACTTAAAAGGAATTTGATTAGCACAGTTTGGGAACCATATGCTAGATGAAGAGATGCTGTCTTGAGCAAGTTCCTGGGAAAATCAGGTTAAGCTGAAGTACACTTTTTCCCATAGGAATTGGTGATGACCAGGATATAACAGCATCAGTGTCAGGACATATTAGACAATTGCTGTCAGAATAAAGAGGAATGAATTCTTGGAAGGAGCAGAAGAGTTTCTCTGAAGTTGTGAACTTGGCTTGGCTGCAGGCTGTTGGCCAGCGGTGACATGTCCTTGTGTGGAAACTTGCATCCATCCTGCTGTCCCAGAATTACAATTATTAAGGTTCTTTGGGCCCTAACTTTGGGCATTAAATTACCTAGCCAATCTAGGGAAGGTCATTAATTGTCAGCTGGTGCTCAGGGGCTGTACGAAGAGACCGGTGCCTCTTGAACTGCTAGATCTAAGACACAGCACAACAAGAAGAATAAAGCCTAGACTGCATGCTAAGTTCTGGAGGCATAGTATTCAGGGTAACAGTGAGCCGGGCTTGGTTCTATCATCGGCAGAAGATCATGGTTGATGCTCATGACAAAGTGTGGCATCACCTAACACCCTCAGTACCTTTGCTGGTCTCTGCCTTAGCCAAGGCCACTACAAGGAGCAGAAAAGTGTCTAAATATGCACTTGAATGCAAGGTAGCTTTAGTGAACTGTTGCAGCTTTCCTGAACACCCTGAACTGTGGAGCTCCACCTCCCAGGTAAGATCATGCAACAACAACATCATAGGAACCACAGCACCTGGGATTTGGGGGGCCTTAAAATTCCTACTGTTATACCTTCCCTTCCCTTAACACCTGTGCTTAAAAGGAGGGTTAGATTCCTAGGTTTCTGACAAGACTCTAGTTCTCCCACATCGACTGAAAATTGTCTCCTCTGATTTGCCAAGAAAATTTCCCCTGAGCCATGTGGCATTCTGTGTGCATGCAATGCCCTGTGATCTGTAAAAACTGTGAGGTGTTTAGGATTTCCTGACTTCCCCTAGGCTGTGCCTCTCTGGCAAGTTGCTTTACCATAGGACTTCTCAGCAGGTCAGACCTATGTCTAGGGCAAGGGGTGGAAATATTTCTTTATTTGTACCTTCTATTCCACCCCCTTGGAGTTCTACCTGGTTATATTGTGCATGTACAAATCATGATCAAAGTGAAGCTGATGCAGATATACTAATGTGCTTCTTTCCACCAATCAGAACTGTCATTCTAACTCTTATACCCATGGCACATTTTTAGTAATACTAATAGCTTCCTCAATGTACTTTAAGGACAAACATTTGTTGTTTCCTTTAAAGTTCAAAACTTGTCTGGACTCATTGGTACATGCATTTAATTCCAAGTGACTCAAGAGACAGAGGCAAGAGGATTCCAGGTTGAAGGCAAGTACAAGCAACTTAGTGAGATGGCCTCAAAGCTAAAAATATGCAAGGCCTGCAGATGTAACTTTATTATAGAATGACTCTGTGTTCTTTTTCCAGAACTATAAAATAAATAAGCTAATTAATTAAATTTAAAGGGTAAAAATATTTAAAAACTTAGAAAAAATTTAAGTGTTTGATTACATTAGACTACAAAACCCAGGTACCACCTACGAATGATTCTCTGCTTACTCTTTTCCCTAGAGTGCTCACTGGAGGCTATGGGAGCACATATATGGAGACCTACAAGCCATTTTCAAACTACATATATTTGACCACAATGAGCACTGGCCCTGATGCTTTCAAATAAATAATATAAACCTGGTAATGCTATAGGGAACAATTCCCGACACTCTGTAATCTTTGTAAGAACCTTCCTTTGGATCCCTCTGCCTCTTGTGATACATTGCTTCTCATACAAGTTGTTTTCAAACTGCACATATTCAGTCAAACTCTGTGGTTAACCTACTAAGCCAGCACGAAGAATGTGAATCTGTTGCTGTAACAGGAAAAATCACAATGACCTCTCTGTGAATGAAAGTACCTGCCTTTGAGATCTCCCAGCCAATACCCTTTCTTTGTGTGTGTTTGGGGTGAGGGGGATTACCAGGGATTGAATTTGGGGGCACCTGACCACTGAGCCACATTGCCAGCCCTATTCTGTGTTTTTTTTAATTGGTTGTTCAAAATGTTAAAATGCTCTTGACATACCATATTTCATACATTTGATTCAAGTGGGTTATGATCTCCTATTTTTATCACGTGTACAGATTGCAGATTCATATTGGTTACACATCCATGTTTATACATACTTCCATACTAGTGTTTGTTGTATTCTGCTGGCTTTCCTATCCTCTTCCTATCCCCCCTCCCCTCCCTTCCTATCCCATCACCTCTCTCTACCCCATCTACTGTAATTCATTTCTCTCTCTTTTTTCCCTTTTCCCTCATATCCTCTTATATGTAATTTTGTATAACGATGAGGGTCTCCTTCCATTTCCATGCAATTACCCTTCTCTCTCCCATTCTCTCCCACCTCTCGTCCCTGTTTAAGGGTAATCTTCTTCTCATGCTCTTCCTCCCTGCTCTGTTTTGAGTTGCCCTCCTTATATCAAAGAAGACATTCAGCATTTGTTTTTAAGGGATTGGCTAGCTTCACTTAGCATAATCTGCTCTAATGCCATCCATTTCCCTGCAAATGCCATGATTTTGTCATTTTTTAGTGCTGAGTAATATTCCATTGTGTATAAATGCCACTTTTTTTTAATCCATTCATCTGTTGATGGGCATCTAGGTTGGTTCCACATTCTAGCTATTGTGAATTGTGCTGCTATGAACATTGATATAGCTGTATTCCTATAGTATGCTGTTTTTAGGTCTTTGGGGAATAATCCAAGAAGGGGAATAAGCGGGGTTGAACGGTGGTTCCATTCGCAGCTTTCCAAGGAATCTCCATACTGCTTTCTAGATGGGCTGTACCAATTTGCAGTTCCACCAGCAACATATAAGTGTACCCTTTTCCCCACATCCTCACCAGCACTTGTTGTTGGTTGACTTCATAATGGCTGCCATTCTTACTGGAGTGAGATGGTATCTTAGAGTGGTTTTAATTTGCATTTCTCTGATTGCTAGAGATGGTGAGCTTTTTTATCATGTATTTGTTGATTAATTCTATATCCTTCTCTGATAAGTGTCTGTTGTCCTTGGCCCATTTGTTATTGGGTTATTTGTTTTCTTATTGTTTAATTTTTTGAGTTCTTTGTATACTATGGATATTAGGGCTCTATCTGAAGTGTGAGGAGTAAACATTTTTACTCCTATTCTGTATTTTATTTAGAGATAGGATTTCACTGAGTTGCCTACAACTAGTCCTAAGTGCTGCCAGGTTCAAGGGAGCATTGGAGCGTGGGTTTCCTCTGGCCTTTCCAACCTGTATGACCCCCTGCAAAATGGTCTCCATGCCAGAAATTCTCTGTGCCAGAAATTCTGCTAATTTGTTAGGCTCAGTTTAGAGCTCCTGGTTGGTGTCTGCTGAATTCATGTATTGGACTTAGCAGCAAACTCATGGATCTAAGTTCCCAATCCAGTTTGAGTGCTACTGTTGCATGGAAATACCAAAATGTCTCCATGCTGGGCTTAGACAGACCCAGCTGAATTTCATGCATTTTAATGAGCCAAATAGCCTCTAGATCAGCTCAGTGCTGGCTTCCCCTCTGATCCTGGGATTTCCCATGCCAAGAATTCCCCAGCACTTTTTACTATTTTTTGATTTTGTCTACTAATTTTCCTCACAATTTCTAGGGGCTCAGCTAAAATTCTATTCTCATCTTTGTCTGATGTACCGTCAGTTTCCCAGTCTTCAAGGTTATCTGTCGACTATTGAGTATCAGTCAAGTGCTTTTTTTCACTCCTCTCAGAGAGAAATAGTTTTCTCACAGAGTCATAGAGCTGTGAGAAAGGCCACTTTCCACTAATCCCAATGGAATATTGCTCAGCCATAAAGAAGAATAAAATTATAGCATTTTCTGGCAAATGGAAGGAACTAGAGAATATCATGGTAAGCAAAATAAGCAATCCTCATCCCCCTCCAAGTAAAGGCCCAATATTCTCTCTGTGGATACTATCATACAATAAGGAGCAGGGGGATAAAAGAATATATGTTCAATTGATTAGACAAAGGAACATAAAGGCAAGGGAGAATGGATGGGAATAGGAAAGACAATAGAATGGATCAGACATAACACTCCTATATTCATATATGAATATAACACCAATGAATCTCTGTATCATGTCCAATTGCAAGAATGGGATCCTAATTAGAATAAGTTATGCTTAAGGTATGTACAACATTTGAAAATAAAATCTACTGTCATATAGATCTAAAAGGAACAATTTTTTTAATGAAAATAAATAAATAAATAAATGGAAGAACACTAGTGGTGGACAAAGGTACTAAGGGGACAGAAGAAAGCATGAAAAGAGGGAGTACTGAGTATTGAAATGAAGAAAACTATGTGTACTTATGAAAATGTTAACCATGACCCCACCATTATTTATAACTGGAACGCACTAAAAAACAAAAACAGGTTCAGAATTTTTCGTAATTTTTTTAAATCACTGAAATTAAATAGTAGTACATTTAACTAAAAAAATCTAAATTTATTAAAAGAACGTCAAATCTGTCAAATATGTATTCTATCTACAATAAATTATTTATTATCTAAATAAATAATAAATAAATTATTTAGACATAAATAAATAAAAAACAAACTACACACAGTATAAAAAATGTAATTAACTAAGAAAAATTAAAAATAAGCCGCTGAACCGGAAGTCTCCTGTCTATCAACCGCCGCCCTCACCATTGTTGCCTCTGATTCTGTAGCTGCCGGCCTGAGGTCACCTGGACATCTTCTTTCTGGGCTACCGCAGAAGTCACTGACGTTCCCAGAGGTCTCTTCTCTGGGCAAGGCCTCAGGTACCTCCGAGGTGAATTCCTTCGCTACATCCGAGGTAGCTGCTGCTGAACCGGAAGTCTCCTGTCAATCAACCGCCGCTGGCACCCCAACCGCCATTGCTGTCTGATTCCGCTGCCGCCAGCCTAAGATCACCTGGACGTCTTCTTTCTGGGCTGCCGCAGAAGTCACTGCCGTGCTGGAGGTCTCCTCTCTGGGCAAGGCCTCAGTTACCTCTGAGGTGAATTCCTTTGCTAACTCCGAGGTAGCTGCTGCTGAACCGGAAGTCTCCTGTCAACCGCCGCCGGCACCGCAACCGCCATTGCAGTCTCTGATTCCGCTGCCGCCAGCCTAAGATCACCTAGAGATCTTCTTTCTGAGTTGCTGCAGAAGTCACTGCCGTGCTGGAGGTCTCCTCTCTGGGCAAGGCCTCAGTTACCTCTGAGGTGAATTCGTTTGCTAACTCCGAGGTAGCTGCTGCTGAACCGGAAGTCTCCTGTCAATCAACCGCCGCAGGGCACCGCAACCGCCATTGCAGTCTCTGATTCCGCTGCCGCCAGCCTAAGATCACCTAGAGATCTTCTTTCTGGGTTGCTGCAGAAGTCACTGCCGTGCTGGAGGTCTCCTCTCTGGGCAAGGCCTCAGTTACCTCTGAGGTGAATTCCTTTGCTAACTCCGAGGTAGCTGCTGCTGAACCGGAAGTCTCCTGTCAATCAACCGCCGCCGGGCACCGCAACCGCCATTGCAGTCTCTGATTCTGCTGCCGCCAGCCTAAGATCACCTAGAGGTCTTCTTTCTGGGTTGCTGCAGAAGTCACTGCCGTGCTGGAGGTCTCCTCTCTGGGCAAGGCCTCAGTTACCTCTGAGGTGAATTCCTTTGCTAACTCCGAGGTGGCTGCTGCTGAACCGGAAGTCTCCTGTCAATCAACCGCGCCTGGCACCGCAACCGCCATTGCAGTCTCTGATTCCGCTGCTGCCAACCTGAGATCATATGGAGGTCTTCTTTCTGGATGCTACTGCCACAGAAGGAAACCACTGCCTTGGATGCAACTGAAGCCTACAATGCTGCTGACCTTGGAGTTCACCTAGAGACAATGACCCCTCAGTTGCTATTGTAGCTACCATTGCAACCACCACTACTGCTGACTCGCTGCCAGCAACCACCACCACTACCGCTGCTACCATAGCCTAGAGGACTACTTCGAGGGAGACTTAAGGTTTGGTTGCATGTGGCTGCACCCATTTCGGGACACCAGCCAGTGCTAGGGCCTGGGTGCCAGCAGGTCTACCACCACAAGAGCCTCTGCCTGGCGACTCCTGCTGGGACATGCAGGTCCAGTGTGGGGGTGCCAGAAGGTTTGGAGGAGCCTGGGGTCTTCCTGGTGAGAGTGCTGGTGGCCATTGTCTTCTGCTGCTGCATCTCAGAGTTGCTCCTTTGCATGTATCCCTCCTGGTCTCTCATCAAGTATGAGTAGCATTGAGATCTTGGGACTGCAGCGTGGCCAATCCTGAAGTATCTGAAGCTCAGATTGGTGGGATAGAGGCTGGGTTTGCAAGGGCTGATCTGGGTTTGGTGATCCCAAGAGATGTCAGAGATAGGGCTGAGAAACTGATGAACACTGACAGTTCGACTTTACAGCAAGATTTATTTTATTTTATTTTTTAATTTACTAATCTCTACCATATTTGGAACAGGTTGTTTTTTATGCATCAGTGTGTGGAAGACAATGATATATGAATGTTGTTGTATTCTTATGTCTTTATTTTTTTCTCTTTGTTTGTATTCTTCCTTTATTATTTCTATTTTCTTGGACTTTCTTTCTCCAACCAACAGTCAATCTCTGTCGGTTATTATCCCACACTTCCTGTGAATTTTTACTACTAGCTTCTATCTTCCTCCCTCGTGAATATTGCATACTACCCTACCTCTGTTCTCTCATTCACCATTTAAATCATAAATTGTTTTAGCAAATATTTTGTTTATACTATAGATAGTTATTGAACTAATTATTTTTGGTTCTATGTGAGAAAGCAGTAGATGCCTTAGTGGGAGTTATTAGGGTTTTTTTTAATTGGTTGTTCAAAATATTACAAAGCTCTTGACATATTTCAATATGAGATTCAAGTGGATTATGAACTCCCATTTTTACCCCAAATACAGATTGCAGAATCACATCAGTTACACATCCACATTTTTACATAATGCCCTATTATTAACTGTTGTATTCTGCTACTTTTCCTATCCTCTACTATCCTCCCTCCCCTCCCCTCCCCTCCCATCTTCTCTCTCTACCCCATCTACTGTAATTCATTTCCCTCCTTGTTTATTTTCCCCTTCCCCTCACAATCTCTTATATGTAATTTTGTATAACATTGAGGGTCTCCCTCCATTTCCATGCAATTTCCCTTTTCCTCCCACCTCATGTCTTTGTTTAATGTTAATCTTTTCTTCTTGCTCTTTCTCCCTGCTCTGTTCTTAGTTGCTCTCATTATATCAAAGAAGACATTTCGTATTTGTTTTTTAGGGATTTGCTAGCTTCACTATGCATAATCTGCTCTAGTGTCATCCATTTCCCTGCAAATTTCATGATTTTGTCATTTTTTAGTGTTGCGTAATACTCCGTGGTGTATAAATGTCACATTTTTTTTTTTATCCATTCATCTATCGAAGGGCATCTGGGTTGGTTCCACAGTCTAGCAATTGTGAATTGTGCTGCTATGAACATCGATGTGGCAGTATCTCTGTAGTACGCTCTTTTAAGGTCTTCAGGGAATAGTTCGAGAAGGGCAATGGCTGGGTCAAATGGTGGTTCCATTCCCAGCTTTCCCAGGAATCTCCATACTGCTTTCCAAATTGGCCACACCATTTTTCAGTCCCACCAGCAATGTACAAGAGTACCCTTTTCCCCACATCCTCGCCATCACTGGGGCATTTTCTTTCTTTTCATGTTGCTCATGTGTCTTCCTTTTCATCTCTGTGCGTCTGGAGTGTTATTGGTTTTACCCTATAGGTTTGTAGTGCTCTTGTAGGGTTCCAAGACCTTTCCTTTGTGGGGGTCTTTTCCTTTGTGGGGAAGGACAATGTTAACAGAACCCAATATCAAAAATATACCACCTATGAACAACTTGTTATTAAGACGTTTACAGTTTAGTGTCAATGTACAGAAATGTTGGATTCAATTATTATCTAAAATATAATCAGTAGTTTTGTAAAAAGGTTTTCTGTTTCTGATGGTGGACAATGAACTGGGGGTGGAGTATAAGATGATATCCTGAGGAGGTAGGATGTGAGCATATAGAGTTAATATACCTTAGGAAGTGTAAAAAAGAAATCTAATGGAGAGGGTTAGTAGCAAGAGAATAGACAGGAAGTAATTTAGGGTAGACAAGTACTTGGGAAGACAGTAGAGTACATAAAACCAACACACATATGTATTTAGAAAAATGCACATGTTAAAATAGCAAATTATGGAAGGGGAAAGAAAAATGAAAGAAGAAAAAGGAAAAGAAAAAAGGGCAGATACAATAACTCTATACTATATTATTCAGATGACTCAGTCCTCTAAGTCCTATTTCATGCAAAGTTTTTGTTTTCACATATGTCGGGGATGTGAGGGCCAGAGGATAGAGGAGTAGAAGAGGGGAAAAAACCTCAAAGGAAGAAAACAGGGTTGTTGTTAATTTTAGAGATCTGTATCTTTCATGCTTCTCTTCTCATCCAATAGAAGGGGTTGTCTGTTGTAAAGTGATGTCTCTGCCCTCAGGAGGGTGGAGGTAACCAGGGTGGAAAGATTGGTCCTGGTGCAGGGATTCTGGAAGCAGGGAGTAGTACCTGCCAGTCCCTGCAGGGAGACTGCACCTCATGAGTCTCTTTTTAGGGGTCATTTCTATGACTTGAGCACCTGGTACTATCTCTGTATCTTGCCTGGAGATTCCCCAGTTCCTGGTCTCTTTGTTAGGCTCCAAACTTTCATCCTGTCTCCCTTAGCAGTTCTCAATTAAGGAACCTCTCACACAGTGGCTCCCGTGGGAAGCTCCCTGGTTGCACTGCACACCTGTGTTGGGTAGCTACTATGTTTGGTTAACAAAGCTGTGATGTCAAGGTGAAACTTTCCTTCCCCCATCAATATTGGATGTATTGGGCCTGAGGCAACCACTTTTACTTCCGCTCTAGTGCCACCTATAATACTTCATATCCTACACTTCCATCTACTACTGGACAGAAGAGCCAATAGCTGACTAGTAGGTGGTGAATCTGCCAGGAGCCAATCACTGGTGGCCTAGCTGATTCTATGCAGCAAGAGGCCATGCCCCCCACAAACAGTTCTGTTTATTGGTGTTGCCTGGCAACGGCTATTTTACCGTACTAATCTTGCAGCGGCTCTACCTTTGGGTTGGGCGCTTTGCAGCGATTTAGTTCGGAGAATTTGATTTGGAGGAAGAGGAAGCCCCCTATGGGAGCAAGTATCTATGAACTCCGCCTGGAGAAAAATAAATGCCTATCGCTTAAAAAATAGGACTTATAAATTTCACCAGGCAGTGAGAAATGGTGACTTACCTCGAGTGAAATATTTTATAAGACATGGAAGTCACGTTGATGACACGGACAGAAAGCACAGGTATGGGATCTGGGAAGTCAGGGGCTGAAGGGCAAGGGGCCAACTGGGAAAAGCAGGGTAATGGGTCTTCACTATTGAAGCTGTGCCCATGGGGGCAGAGCAGGAGGGAGACCAACCCTTCTTTCAATAGGATACTTGACTTTCATACCCCCATGGAGGCTTCTGTACCAGGTACCTGCAAACCTTGGATGTCTAGCACCCAGGCAGACTTAATGATCAGTAAAACAAAAACAAATCTGTAGCTGGTTTCCCAGGGACATATAATTCCTAATTGTTAAACTAACTGTTTAATGATTAAGTACATACAGCAGTTTATTGTTAATATACACATTTTCGCAAATAGGTAACATACATTGTAGAAAAGTCCATAATGAGAAAAAATATTACTTATAATATAGCAACAAGAGGACTAAAAAAATTCTTCAAATATAACCCACCATCTGTTGTCTACTGAGGAACCTTTATTAGAACTCTTTGAATTAAGAACATGGCTCCACGTTTGTTGTTGTTCTTTTGTTTTTTACCTTAATTCACACTAGTACATTTAGGAGGAACACTTTCACTCCTCACTAGATATTACTTATTTCTCACATGCCTAACTCACTAGTTCATCAAATTCTGAAGGATAACTTGATGTCATCTTCATTAGCCAACCAACTTCATAGCAAGGCTTGTTGAATAGCCCTGAATTTTTTGCAAATATTTCATTCACTTAAGTTACTTTTCAAGAGAGCAGACAATAGAGTTCACTGGCAGCTTTCCCACTTTCTAAGCATCAAAAAGATGTTGCTTTCCTAATTTTGTACCATTTCAGGCAGATTACACTTTTAAAAAATGTGCCAAAAGCTTTCTGCACAAAATTGTTGATTCCCCTGTTCCAATATACTTTCTGAAGTTATCTCTTACTGTTTATTTGTTTATTTAAACAGAGAGAGCAGAGCATTGGTCCACAGGATCAGGCAGTGTAGGCCTTCAGTCAGAAGAACAAGAGAGCAGCAAACAGAAGGTTCCCAGGCTACACAAGCTGCCTGATTCTCTTCTAATGTCCCTTGCTCTGCCTTGTTCTCAAGGGAAAAAAGGCTATCCATAGTAGGTCTGTGCCCTTGTGAAAAGGAATATTCATTGTCTCCATGTGTTTCTATGGTTACCAATTTCACAAAAATTTTAAGATAAAAAACTAATTAAAATATCAGGGTTATAACATTTTTGAGTCCCTCCTACTTACAGTATTTAAGATCATGATGACACTACGAAAATGTTTATGTAGTAGACAAAGTCTTGCCAATCTGGGTATCTAAATACTTTGTAAACTTTTACGAATTACTTCTTTGCCAACATCCAAAATATAAGTGAGTACATCAGGATAAAATACAATACATGAAAATATCTGAAAGCATATTTAGTATACTAAAATTGGTGGGTAGAAACATATACTTTATAAATGTTGCACAGAACTTAGCATCAAATCATCTATTTGAGGAGTGAGTCTTAAGTAGCTGAACCTTAAGCTGCAGAGTAATTACAACTTCTCTGCATCCTCAAAATTTTGTAGCTCTGAAATATAGTTCATTTCTTGTTAAATTAAATTCCTTCTCTTACCAGAAACACAATTTTTTTTCCTATGTTTATATGTTACTTGAGCATCTGGAAAAAGAGTACATTGTCCAATATAAGTCATTTTGGCTTTAGCAAACTCAAGGCCATGCATTCAATCCTCAGCACCAGAATTAAATAAATAAATAAACAAATAAATAAATAAATAAAAGATTTTTAAAACAGGTCAGAAAAAAGAAGTCTTCTTTTCAGTTCTTTCTTTCTTAGGAATGTTCTTGCCAATATAAAATGTATAAAGAGGCACTTTGTTTTCTTCTAGTACATTTCTATGTAGAAGCAAAGGGGAACTTTTCATCTGTGCTTATAGATATTATTACATTTCTTATAGATATGTTTTGTTACATACATGCAATTATAGTTAATAATCCTGTTTTAGTGGCATGCTGATAAAAAAGAGAACAAGTAATAAAGGTTATTATTACTGCCAAATTATTGCTTTCCTTCATAATTTTTTGCTTAAAAAACTGAACTCAATTTTACTTATCTGTTCTTTTATTTTATTAATTTATACCCATACTCTGAATCTAGTATGTAATTGACATAATGACTCTTAAGACTCTTCCTTAAAAGCTTTATGTTTGATTGATCAGAAATTTAAAACTTCAGAGATAGGACTCAATTTCAAGTAAAACTTTTCCTCTTCCATTTTAAACAGAAGCACTCTGATGGTAGGAAATTATAAACTGCCCATTTTAAAAGTTAAGACAGGGTTAAAAACTGAAGATTGGAAATACCTGATTTATGTATATCCTGTAAATCTAAATATTGAATAGATTGAACCATGCTAATTCATTTGAGTCCTACATTTCCTTTAGCTTTACATTTCTTTAAAAAAAGAAAAGCAAGGATTACTATGGTTTTAATTTGGTCTTTTATTATATTGTTTTTCATTCATCTGTCCTTACCTATAGTTTTTTAACAACTAAAATTAATTTAAATGCCACTCATATGACTATAACCACTATAGACCTCTTGTGTGTATCACATTTCACTTAAGGTAAGGTACTGTGTGATGGTCCTTTATTTCATGTATGAATAAAAAAATTGAATGCTGCCATTATACTTGTAGTAGCTTTCCAATGTCAGTGATGTCAAAATGATAGAAAAAAAGAGCATCTAAGACTAATTGAAATACATAGTCCCTACAAGATATTTGTAAAATCACTATAATAGTACTTCTTCATTAAGTGAAATACTCTGTTGATTTATAGTAATAGTAATAATTACAATAGCCAACAATTATTGAGCTGTTGCTTGTGCTAGAAACTGTTCAAATATTTTACATAGATTTTAATTTTAAGTATCACATTATCATCTCAGTAGGTAACTACTAATTTTAATCAGTATTTTACTGGAGATAAAATTGATGGATAGGAGAACTAAATAGCATGTCACAGAGGTTAAAGTAGAATTCAAGCAAATGTTGAGCTAAATTCAAGGTACATGCTCTTTCCAGGCAAGTAGGACACTCTGGGATGGGATATAGCTCCATGGTAGAGACTTTATCTAGGAGGCTCCAGGTCCTGGTTTCTATGCCAGCACCAAAAAAAAAAAATAAATAAATAAATAAAAAATCAAAAATAAAAGATCAATGGGACCAGACCCAGTAGCTCATGCCTATATTTCTAGTTACTTGGGAGAATGAAGCAGAAGCATTGCAAGTTCAATGACAGCCTGGGCAACTTATGGAGACTCTGCCTCAAAATTTAAAAAAAAAATCATAATAATAAAAATGGGCTTAGGATATGGTTCCTGGATAGAGTGCTCCTGGCTTCAGTCCCTAGCAGTATCCAAAAAAAGACAGACAAAAGAAAAAATCAACAGAATAGGCTGCTCATTTATTAACTTAGTGTGTACTAACAGCTAGTAAATATTTTTCTTTCTTTAGAAAATAGTAGAGGACTTGCATACTATTTAATGTTGATAATTGCATAAATAATCATGTATTATGAGAGCATGCTTTATGAACTTCTAACAAAGCCTCTTGCCTTCATAGGACTGCTCTACATTATGCCTGTGCCTTTGGCCACCCAGAATTGGTTACTTTTTTAGTGAAGAAAAAATGTAATATTCACCTCTGTGACCGTGATGGCAACACACCATTGATGAAGGTAGATGTAGCCAAGAATATCTGCAGAAAAAAAATGATAGAAATGCTTAGAAGAAAAAGTGATTAATTCTATTTAATATGATTAATTAGTAAAACATATGATATGTTTTTCTTGGATTGTCAAAATTTACAGTTTATTTCTTGGTATAAATCCAACAGGCCCTACAATATCTGGAAGAGAAATGTGCAACTATCCTTTTAGAAAATGGTGCCGATCCAAATGCTCACAACAACCGAAATGAAACTCCGCTTCACTTTGCTCTTTCTCTGAAGAAAACATCACTAGCAGAAAAACTGCTTTCACTCAATGCAAATATAGAAGCCAGAACTACGGTATACACCAAACATGATTATTTCCAAAATATTTAAAATACGTTTGTTTTAAGTGTGACATTCTTCAACCAATGTGGATTTTTAAGCAGGGTTTTCTTGATCAGAATAGTAACAGTTGTTGAAATTTCTGTCCATCTTCTTCATCATTTTTATCTCATGAATTTATTTAATTTACATCTAAGCATTGTGTCCATATTTAAAATTGAGATGACTGAGGCAGAAATCTGGATCCAAATGAGGTCCCCTTTGAGCCATATTACTGTGTGGTGTGGTGGGCAGAGAGTGCCTCCTACATAGCACAGATGAGTGCTCTCTAGTTTGCGGCTGGCAAAATGTAGCATTCTCTCAGATGATCTATATTTCCTCTATAAATAAATCAACTCTTGTATTATAGTATATTTTTATAAAGAATTCATACTTTTCTTGGTATTTTTATCAATTAAAAATTATTTGGATTGTATAACAAACAATAAAAATCTTTGAAATGGGATTAAATTTTAGAATTTAGAAGTTGGCAATTTTCTTTTTTTTAAAATTATTATTATAGTTTTATAATTATACATGGTACTTTGGTTTACTTTGACAAACTTATGTGCATGGGCCCTGAGTTTCCTCTCTTTTGTTCGTCCTTGGATTCTTGTTGATAGTTCAGGGGATGTTTCTCCTCACTTGTTTGGGTTAAAGTAATATCAGGGAATGTTTAGTTCAGCAGCACATTTTTTAACCTGTGAACTCTTAGTGTCCCTGTGGCTTCTCAACACATCACAGAATAGGGTTGAAAGAAACAGTAGTGATAACTGTTCCAAATAATATACCTCAGAGTTAACATTAATACCTAGATCCTGCTCTGACGTGTCAACATTAATGTAGCCATAAAGAGGAGTAGTGAATTTAGCAATTGTCAAATTATAAACAATAACCATGAACTAGCTTGGCTTTAAAGCCAATAGCAGGTGTCAGTCATATAACCTACAATACTAACGATTGTATTAGCATTAAAGGTGGGGGGCAGGAGCTACAATGTTAAAAATGCAGTTAAGTAGAAAAAAAGAAATGTCTTACAAAGTTAACTAGTTAAGATTTATAAGAAAGCGAACAGAGAGAGTGCAGAAGATATTTGGCAGTAATGTTTAGAAGAAGATAAGGAAAATAGAAGAAAAAAGGTATTGGGAGAGAGGGAGAGAGAACAATAGAATTTGGTTGTTACCAGAAGATAAGAGAGAATGAGAGGGCTGGGATGGTTATTCAGTCGTGGAGCCCTTGCCTAGCACATATGAGGCACTTCATTTGATCCTCAGCATCACATAAAAATAAATAAATAAGATGAAAGTATTATGTCCGTCTACAACTAAAAATTATGTTCTAAAATTATGTATAACTTTTAGTTATCTACTGATAGAGCAAAGGAAGTGGGTGTTAACCTCTTCCTGCTTTTTTTTTGTTACTAGTTAGAGTGGCCTAAAATTGAAGCTGTTTTACATAAGAGATATTTTCTTCTTTCCTGCATGAAGTGGGATGAGTTAGTAGTGTCCATTAGGAGCAGTTTGATGCACTCCTGGGCTACCACTTCTGCAGCTTTCATTAAGGGATGTTCTAGCTGCTGGCACTGAGATCTAGTTGGCCTCAGATCTAATTAGGTTTTGTTGCACCTGGCTTTCTTTGAAGAAACTAGATTGACCTACTCATAGGTTACACAGCAGCCTATTTCTTCAATGGATCTGGTTCTCAGAAGCCTCCCAAGAAATCTAATTGTGGTTCATGGGGGATGATTCTACAATCACTGGAGCCCCAGAGCATAGCCTTTCTGGATTTAGGCCTTGACTGCATTCCCCCTCAACCACTCATATTGTTGGCCCCTTTTAGATGGTCTTTGAGCTGCCAAACACAAAGGAGAAATGAATAGAACTCCCCTTTCCCCTTCCAACAGGGCATGATTTTTAAGCATCTAGTGCAGTCTCTGGAAGAGAGAGAGAGAGAGAGAGAGAGAGAGAGAGAGAGAGAGAGAGAGACAGAGAAAATTTTAATATTTATTTTTTAGTTTTTGGCAGACACAACATCTTTGTTTGTATGTGGTGCTGAGGATCAAACCCTGGCCTCACGCATACCAGGCGAGCGCCCTACCGCTTGAGCCACATCCCCAGCCCCACATTGGAATTTTTAAAGCCTGTTTAGGTTACAGATTGTTATAAATTTAAAAAAAAAAAACAGTTATTCACACTGCAAGCAATACTATCTCTTTCTCTTCAGTTTTGTCCCTTAAAAATGCAATTGGTTTAGTGTCTTTAGTGTCTTTCATTATGCAAAAAAACAGTTCATCCATATAGATCACTGTGAAGCTCATCAATATACAAAATTTCTGAGTTACATTTTGCCTCAATTTATAAATTGTTTTAAGTAGCAACTAAAATGCCATAAGAGCAAAAGAATCTTGAAAACCAGATGTTCATTAGGGTCCCAGAATTACCATTGAAACTGAGGATATATGTAATGATCTTATTTTTATTAGATTGTAATAGTTATACATAGAAGTTGAATACATAGTAGTATATATAGTCATTGTTATACTTAGTAGTTTTGTCAGGTTTATCCCAACAAAATTATACATGCATGAAATTTGATTTCAGTTCAAGATTCAATTCCTTTCCTGACCCTTTCTCCCTCTGTCCTTCCTGTCCTCCATTGTTCTCTTTCCTCTACTCTGATAGACATATGCTCCCTTCTCTATTTATTTAGTTTTGATTGGTTCTTTTAACTTAAACAGAAAGATGAAATTTCCTGTGGTATATTTATATATGCACATAACTTAATTTTTTAAGAATTCATTATTTGTCGATTCTCCTTTGTTATCCTTCTAATTGGAACCTCAATTTCCTCCTACTAAACTACTGATCTTCCCTGTGTCTTTTTGAAATCCTATCCTTCCTTCCTCCTTTTCTTCATTTTACCCTTGCTTCCACATATTAGAGAATTCATTCAACCCTTTAGTTTCTGAGTTTGACTTTTTAAACTTAATATGATATTCTCTATTTCCACCCACTAACTAGCAAATTCCATAATTTAATTATTCTATATGGGTGAGTAGAATGACATTGTGTACACATACAACAATTTCTAAATCTTTTCATCCATCAGTGGGCATCTGGGTTGATTTTACAACGTAGTCATTAAGAATTGGACTACTATAAACTTGAAGTAGCTATATCACTATAGTATGCTGATTTTATTTAGTTCTTTTACAAAAATAACCAGGAGTAAAATTTCTTGGTTCTATTGTGGTTTGATCCCTAGATTTTTTAGGAATATTCAAACTGCTTTGCAGAGTGAACATACTAGTCTTCAGTGTTTCCAATGATGTACAAATGTTCCTTTATCCACACAAACTTGCCAGCCTTTATTGTTGTTTGTATTCTTGCTCATTACCATTCCAAATGGAGTGATATTATCCCTTATTGTAGCATTTCTCTGATTACTAGAGATGTTGAACATTTGTTTATATATTTGTTGTTCATTCATTTTCTTCTTTTGAAAAATGTCTCCTCAGTTCATTTGCCCATTTATTGGAATATGTTGTTTTGGGGTATAATGTTGTGTGTGTTATATATTCTGGATGTTAACCCCCTATTAGTTGAGTAGCTGACAGACTTTCACTGATTCCCAGGGAGAATATATTTTTGTATTCATCTTTATAACATGGAAGGTAAATATTTTTTATCTAATAATAGCAGAAAACAAGATTCAATTCCTTTCCTTTAAGAAAAAAAGCAGCATAGTCTACTCAAAGTCTATTCTTTCAATTCAGAGCCCACTTCTTTTGTGAAAAATTTGGAGCACAAATGCCTGATATTGGTATGTGGGATTCTGACACCATAAGTGGAATAGAATCAAGAGGACTTAAGTAACATGAAGAAAACTTCCATGTTTATTGAAAAGTGTATACCCGCAACTTTAGTTCTTCACATGTAAATGTTTGCTATGAAAAATCAATGTCAAAGAAGTGTTAAGCAATACTAATGATATTTCTGTAGTACTGGATATATAATGCACAGTCTTGTAAAATTTCTCTAACCGTGAATCAAGGAACCTTTCTGATAAGGGTTGGTATTTCTGAAAAAGTATGTATTCTTTGGTATGTAGATTAATAAACCCTGATGATATAGAGTTAAAAATTTGGCTTATTAGACATAATATTTAAATCCTTTACTAATTGTTTTAGGGTACAGGGCTATTGAGAAAAGAGGTCTCTGTCTTTAAGAAATGACTAGAGTTTATGTGGCCACTCTAAGTAGAGGAGAGACATTGCAAAGATAAGGGTCAGAAAATATGAAAGTGGAATGAGATGAGAAGAAAGAGGTTACTCTTAATTTACATTATTTGTTATATTCTTTGTTCAGACAGCACTTTGTAAGAGGTTCAGGTCAGTTGAATAATTTTGTAAACTTTTTGTTTTTTTCCAGAGTGGCTATACACCACTTTTACTTGCCATAGAGCAAAACAGACAGCAGATGGTTGAAACATTAATTCAGAACAAAGCAAATATACATGCAGTTGACCAGAAGGGAAGGTATAGTACTTTATATACATATTATATAATTTATATACTAACAATCACTCAAGGAAAAATGACTTGTTTAATGGGAAGGTCAATATTAACATTTTTAGAATACAGTGATATAAAAAACAAACCACAATTAAGGCAAAAAAATCAATTATTCAAATTGAGAAATACAACTAAGTATATTAATATGATTCAAAATTATTGGCAGATATTTCTTATTAGTTTGTTCGTTACATGATTTTGTATTAACTAAAGAGTTTTACTATTAGTTTTGTAAAATATGGAGTTTTAGTTTACATTTTTTTTCTATTATATTTTTAACTTCTGTGTCTGATTTATTTTTCTTTTGGAAAAGATGTATTGATCATAGATCATAAATAGGCATTGGAAATTTTTAATTTTTTAAATTTGGTTGACTGTTCTAAATTGCTTTCCATGTAGAATATTGATGTTAGTTTATTCCTAAGTGTTTATTAATATCTACTGCCAAATGCAGTTCATTTTTAACATATTTTGGTGCTTTTGCTTTTAATTGGAATGTACAGAGGGAAAAAAGTAGCTTCAAAGGAATAAATATTTTCTTTAATAAATATAAGACATAGGCAGGTTTTAAAGAGAAAAAAAGCCTTAGATTCTCACACAGTTGGATTTTATTCCTAGCTTTTGTAGTACATCACCTTAAAAACAATACTTATGACTAAATATATTTCCTGATATGAAAAATAGGATAATACATGCTTGAAGGATGATTGTGAAATTGTACATATTGCATTGCATTCAATGTCTAGCAAATACTTATCAGTACCATTAATTGAAATAATGACTATTATTTTTATTATTATTATTAGCGTGCAAATAGCCTTTTCTGCTTGACCTTTAGCTGACTGTGAGTTACAGTACTTTGTGTCACACTAGGAAGGAAATAGAGCTTTCTTCATTGAATGTTTTACCAATTTCAGATAAAAGACCTCATCATAGTTACTGTCCATTGAAGGATTTTAAGTTTGTTAACATCTCCCTCATTGGGAAAAGAGATTTTTTTTTTCCTTTTAGACTTTGAGATGATTTGCAAAAGTGAATATTTGTTCTCTTAGATGTTTATGTCTATTAGTACTGTAAAGTAAGATGTCGAATTGGGAAAATATTATAAATTAGCTCTTTGAATAACTTTATTAAAATACTTAAAGTTGTAGTTATCTCTCTTATTATAGAACAGCCCTCATGTTTGCTTTGGAACAAAAATCAAAACACATAGTTGAGATGCTTCTTCAGAGTGGTATTGATGTCTCTGCTGCAGATAACTTTGGGAAGATGGCATTAGCTTATGCTATTGCTAGTGGTGATAGAAGGTAAGTATTTACATTAAAATACCAATCAATATTGATTGGAGGCTGAAAATAATTAAAACTATTGCATTTTACACATGAGGTGAGATTTTATAGTACAGCTATATGTGGAACGATAATGAGTTATTAGAGTTCATCAGCCAGGAACCCTACAAAAGTCTAGACAAAAATAGTGATAAATGCAATAGTCTTCTCAGAGGTTTCTTCCCCCCCCCTTTTTTTTTTTTTTTACTTTTTCCTTTATACATGCTAGTAAGTTGCTCTACCACTGAGACACATCACTCGTCAGCATCTTAGGATTCTTTAAAAAAGCTTTGTCATTATGATTCCCAGTCTTATCTCTTTCATTCCAAGTATAACTCCTCACTGTGGAGTGGAAATAGTGTCACACTTTGATTTTTATAATTAGCTTTTTGGGTCTTAAAATGCCCAGTTGAGCAGAAAATATTTTTACTCTCCTATGAAAGTTAGCTTTTCTACTACCCTTCTTTAATTTCCCAAGGACCTGAGAATTTCCTTAAAGTCTAAAGAGCAGGTAGAAGGACTTTTAAAATGTTAATTTTCCTCTGTCAATTCTATTGCTGTGGTGTTGCTGTTAGAACTGGCTCTTCAGTTTGGTGATGATTAACTTTTACTACAAAATATCCTGATTGATCCCAATCCCTGAGTATTCATGGTAATGCACACTTAGATTTAAAAGTTACAACACTATTTTTAGTTCATATATACATATGCTTGTTTATTCAGCTATTATTCCCAAACAGCAGAATTCTGTTTTGGCAACTTGGCCTCCTAGCTTTAGCCACACACAAATTAAGAACACTGACCCTGTCCCACAACTCAAACCTTTGTGTGGAACAACCCCCATGTTAGCCTAGACCTTCCTGGTGCATTATCCTTTGAGGACTTTGTCTTTTCTTGCATAATCTAATCATTCAGAACTATCAGATAGCTTCAAACAATATCACTGAAGAGATGAGAATTTCCAATCATCTTTCATAAAATATCTGTTCCTCAAAATCTCTCATCACTTGAAGTATATTTTCTTTTACTGCAGGAGGCCCAATATTAATGTTTCCCAGGTTGGATGTGTCTAGTGATTTGCTTTCCAAAGTAAGAAAATTTCCCAAACTATTGCAGTCAGTCTAAAGTTTTCAGAATATATCAAGTTCTCCCTTACAAGGAAGAAATAAGTTCTCTGAGCTTAAAGTAGATTCATTGAATCTTAGAGCGCTAAGCCTCATTATGGCTTATTAGTATCCATGTGTAAAGAGGATTTGGTCTTCCAATTCAGTTAGAGCTCGACATGGAGATTTAGCTTCCTCTAAAAATTATCCATTGATTCTTTTCAACTAGGTGGAGAAGAAATAGTAGCAGTCCTAGCCAATTCTTGGCATTGGTTAATTTCCCATTTTTTGGTGTTATTGATTAGTTTCACAATAGGGGATGAATATATTCTTTAAAGAGATATGATACTTATAAATAAAGTGTTATAAATTATTTAATGTCTAATTTGCCCTGAGACATAAAGCACAAAAAAGACTACAATCAATAACCAAAATTAGAACTCAAAAGCATTTTTCAGTAATTTCAACACTTGAATATTAGAACCTCTGAAGAATACACATTGGTTTATTTGGGATTCCAATTATAGTTGAATAAAAAGATCAAATTATGCCATTATTTTCTTATTTCTTTTGACATGTTTTAATATTACCTCATTGAATCTTCCTAAAAACTTTGTAAACTAAAGTGGCACAACCCTTATTTTTTTGAAAAAGCCCTTAATTTTAAAAGAAATTAATTGTGCAAGAAGAAAGAGCTATTATTTACATGGCATTTTCTGAGTTCTAGCTATATCAGTTAATATACTTACCTATATTGTTCTCAATTCATGATCATTTTATCTTACTTTGTTTTCTTAATATAAGCTTATGGGTGCAATGGCATGTGTATTTACCACAGCTACTTGGGGGAGAGAATGAGGCAGGAGAATTTCTAGAACCAAGGAATTCCAGACTAGCCTGTGCATCATTGTGAAATCCCATCTCAAAAACAAAAGAAAACCATACAATTTACAAATAATTATCAAATTAATAAAATGTCTGAGCTTACAAATTTGAAGTGCATATTATAAAGCTCTGATATAAACTCACTTGAATCAAATGTATGAAAGATGATATGTCATGAGCTTTGTAATGTTTTGAACAACCAATAAAAAAATTAATAAAAAAAGATCTAAGATTGTTTAAAATACTATTATATATTGAATGTTTGGTTATTGTTTTTATATCAAAATTAAAATGCTAATTTGATTAATTTTTTATCTATAGCCTCAAGGAATTAATTCTTGAATATATAAAAGTAGAATCTAAACATCCTGAAAATATCCACCCAGGTAAGACTTCTGAAAGTGAATTGATCATGGTATTAATGGCTTATATAAGAAAAGTAAGATTATGCCAGGTGCAGTGTTGGCAAGACTGTAATCAGGTGGCTCAGGAGGCTGAGGCAAGAGGACTGCAAGTACAAAGTCAACCTCAGCAATTTAGCAAGTCCCTAAGCAACTTAGCAAGACACTTTCTCAAAAATTACAAAAGGACTGGGATATCTGTCAGTGGTCAAACTCTCCTGGGCTCAATTCCAGGTACCAAAGTAACTAAATAAATAGGAGTAAGAAAGTTTGGATTGCAAAGGAACAGTGGAAAAATTAATGTGTTACATTCATATTGTTCTTAAATTTTTTTCTTAATAATCTAGAATTCATGATTATTTAAGCCATTAATTGTAGGAAATTTATAATCAGAAATGATATTGTCTGAAGAAATTTTAGGCTAACTTAATCTTGGCCCCTGAAATCTTATATTTATGTGTAGAAATAAGTAAAAAAAATCAAATTAGTATGTTGTCTTTCCTGTATAATGACATTGTAGCAAAGTGGACTTGTAATAAAAAGAGATGTTCTATTTTTTACTATAGATATCAACTCTTACTGTGTATACAAATCTGTGGATTTTATAGTGATATTTTCATACATATGTAAATAGTACTTGAATCCCAACCACTTTCCCTACTTCCATTTCTATCTGTCCCTTCATTTCTTCATCCCCTTTTACCTTTCCTCTTCCCTAACAACCCCTTTTACATTTCCTAGTCATTCTTAATTTGTTTTCAAATTGCATATGTTATAGAGAATGTGATATTTGATTTATGTTTCTGACATATTCTACTTAACATAATAGCCACCCTTTCCATCCATCTTAAGTTTTTGTCTTTGTTTTTTCTTTTCTCTTAAGGGCTTGAAATATACCATTTCATTATCTCTGGCCTTCAAAGTTTCTGTTGATAACTCTTACGTTCTTCTTATGAGTTTATTCTATAAGTGGTTTGGTCTTTTTTACAGCTTTCAATGTACTTTGGGCAATTTTTTTAAACGAACGTGGAGAAGTTCTATTCTGGTCATGTCCATTTGGTGTTCTAAATGCTTCCTGTATCTGGACATCCATAGCATTCAAAAAATTTAAGAAATTTTCTGCTATTTTTTTTCTCCAAATAAATTGCATGGCCTATAAGCCTGTACTAATACATTATTGTCTATGTTCATAATTCATGAGTTTAGTCTATAAATCAGGTACCAAGGACTTTGTATATTTTGTTTCTTCTTCTTTTAATTGTCATAACTAACTAAAGGTGACATTCATCATTGCCTTCCAACTCTGATCTTTTTTCTTATGCTTAATCTAGTCTACAATTGAAAATTAGACTTATTTTTTTAAAAAATTTGAAATATTAAGCTATTTATTTCCAAGATTGCTGTTTGATTTCTTTTAAGAAGCTCTATTTTCACACTGTTCTCTTATGCCTTGTAAGGTTTTTATTACTTTATTCATCTTCTATTTGTATCATCTTTGAATTCATACATTATTTTTAATATCTTTTTAAATCCTTTTTCTGGCATTTTGTCTACTGCAGTGTCATTGGAATCAGTTGCTAGAGAGTTATGAACTTTTGGAGGATGCATGTTACCTTATTTGTTCATCTTTCATATATTTGTGCTAAATTTTGTACATCTGTGGGGATGTATGTTTCTTCCATATTTATGTGAGAGTCTTCTTAGGAAATAATCTTCTCTTGATGATGTATCCTGGGCTACTGGTTTATTTTGTCAAGATTATTTCCAAATTATCGACTCTGTATTATAGACTTTTATGTTTTACCTGACTGTGATTCATGGGTTTTGTCACAGTTTGTACTATCATAGCCTGAAGGACCAACTTCCTTTGTCAATCTTGTGCGAATGGAGTCACATGATGTAGGCAGTGGATTATGTGGGCTGCATTTTTTGTGGTCATTACTGTAGCCTTGTCAATAATTTTTCATCTGCAAAGACACGGGAGAGACCTAGTGCCACAGTCCAGCTGGGAAAAGTAACCGAGAGGTGACAAACAACTGAAGGTTGAAGCAGGAACTGCAGGTAACTGAAGGTAACTGCTTTACTGAGGAACAGCAGATATATATATATATATATATATATATATATATATATATATCTGATTTACATAAAGCATGACTCAATCAGCATCATTCAATCATAGCATTGCTCACCTACAGATACAGCAATCAGCCAATAAGTAGTCCCCAACATCTTGATGGTTCGGTGACATTGCCTCACAAGCCACTCCTCCTGGCAAACTGCCAGGCGCCATCTTGACTTGGTCATGGCTTCCAACAAACTAGGCTGAGGTGCTACTGGGTGCAGACTTCATACCTGCACAACTCTGTAAACAGAGTTGTTTCACCTCTCTCTGCTCATGCAATGAGGATTGCTGCCAGACACTGAATTATAGTACATTCGATCCATACTTACATGGGTACATGTCAGCTGGGGCTTTTATTTACCCTGTTATTTGACTTGAAGTACCTGTCAAGTTATAAGTGGGAATGTATGTCTTTGGTGGAAAGTAAGATGCATTTTTTCTTACCTTTGCTGTGGGTTTTAGAAGTTGCAAAGTACCTGCCAATGTGTTCAAGGAATGGGGCTGGATCCCCAATGCAGATGGAAGAAGACAAACAACAATAATACAGCATGAAGGCAAACTAGATATAGGTATACAGAAACAATCAACAAGAAAAAAAAAAGGAACACCAGTAACAACAGAGAAGAAAGGGATAAAATATTTAGGAACCACTAAATTGTTAAAGGTTCATAAAAATAAAATTTATTTTAAAAAAAGGAAGAATGAGAAATTGGAACAAAATTTTAAAAATTCTATTAAATTATGACAATAAGATAAAAGTAATGAAACAAAATGACAAAGTAATAATTAAAAAGAAAGAAACACAAAGCAAAATATAGTCAAGAATTTCTTCGACATGAGTTGTATGTGCACACACTGTCCTAGTCTGTGCCCAGGGCAATGGTCAATGCCTGCATAGCAGCAAGCCCTTCATACCTGCAGAACTTTGGCATTATGAGGGTTGTGCCAGAAAGTCATATATTCTGCCTGTAGAGCTATAGTCTGTGTGGGCTGGGGATGTGGCTCAAGCGGTAGCACACTAGCCTGGCACGTGTGCAGCCCGGGTTTGATCCTCAGCACCACATACAAAAAAAGATGTTGTGTCCCCCAAAAACTAAAAAAAATAAATATTAAAATTTTCTCTCTCTCTCTCTCTCTCTCTCTCTCTCAAAAAAAAAAAAAAAAGAAAGAAAGAACTATAGTCTGTGTGCTCAGGGATGTGGCAAATGTCTGAACTCCAGTATCTACCCAAAATCTGAATTGAGATTGCTCCAAAGAGCAAATGTATTTTCTAATATTTTTTTTTCTATAAGTTGAATGTATCTAGTAAATAAAAATTAGTTATTTGTGTGACTAAAAATGAGTTGTCTCATTAAAATGAGGTGAAATACTCTGTGGCATTTTTAAACTATTTTCTTGTGTAAATATGTAATTAAATTATTCATTTGTGTATTTTCAATTTCTTCAATTTATGAGAATACCCATATTCTATTGCTTTGATCTTTATCACCAATTTGGAGGTGACTGTCTTGCCATAATATATATTAACTGTTAATAATCAGCTCAGAGAGTATTTTTTTTTAGTAACTTTTTGTGTGTACAGTACTGTAATCAAATCTAGGGCATTATGCATCCAGGTAAGTGCTCTACCACTGAGGTATATCCTTGGTCCCTAATACATAGTTTTAAATTCACAGAAAAATATGGAAGGCATCACAGATATTTTCTTCTGTACTTATTTTACTTTCACAGTCCTCCTTCATTATCAATGTCCACTACAAAGGGCATACTCTTGCTACCAATGATGAGCCTACATTTATACATTATTATCACTCACATATTTAATTTATATTAGAATTCTTTCTTGGTGCTATACAACCTGTTGTTTTTAGAAAAATGAATAATAGCAATGAATAATAGCATGTATTCATAGTTGTAGCTTCAGAAACAAAATGTTTTATTGTCCTTATCCTCTTCCTAATCACCTCAACACACATGTAACCCCTTCAAATCACTGATCTCTATTATATCTGGAATATTTTTTTTCCAGAGTAACCTTATATTTTGAAAAGTATAGTATATTTAAAATATTAAAGTTCCAATGTAATTAAATGTAGTCATTTACAAAATACTTTTTAGTTTTTCTTTCTTTTGTGGTGCCAGTGATTGAATACATTACATCATGTGATATAGGCACATTGTCTATGAGTGGGCTACATTTATAGCCCTTGTTTTCCAATTTTTGTTCACCAGTATAGGACATGAGGGCATATGGATTACATGCAGAAAAAGTAGGAAGTCTATAACAATTTGCCACATAATGAAAAGGAATGAAAAAAAATAGATCATGCTGTACAACACAGTGCTATCTGTAATATCCTGCTCTACTGGGATCAGATAAAATCTTCTCAGTGGAATCTGACAATCTCAAGAAGTCATAGTTTATACAATGGTCATCAAAAAGTATTTTACAGTCTTGCTGTAGGAAAACATTCTAGAAAGCGAGTAATAAACATGAATTAAAATTATCTCCTCTTCAGTTGTCAGAATGAATCTTTGATGGTTTGGATGTGAGGTGTCCCCAAAAAGCTCATGTATGATATAATGCAAGAAGGTTTAGAGGGGAAATGATTGGGCTAAGAGAGTCTTAACAAAGTCAGTGAATTAATCCCCTGATGGGATTAACTGGGTGGTAACTGAAGGCAGGTAAAGTGTGGCTAAGGATGTGCGTCATTGGACATTTGCCTTTTATATTTTATATCTGGTGAATAGAGTCTCTCTCTGCTTTCTGTTCAACAAGTGAGCTGTTTCCCTATGCCTTACTCTTTCACCATGATGTTCAGCCTCATCTTGAGTCCCAGGGAATGGAGTTGGCAGTCTATTGACTGAGACCTCTGAAATCTTCAAATAAACTCTTTCCCCACTATAATTGTTCTGGTCAGGTCCTGTAGTCACAACAATAAAAAATCTGACTAAAACAGAATCTCAATGAAATTTGCTATGTACAATTATGACTGCCCCATAGAGAATCTCATCAACATGTATATCACCAAGGTACTTTTTTTTAAAGTCTATAAATAAATAACAGTTCAGTACAGTAGATGAAAGGAAACAAAGCAAGGGGGGAAGAAAAAGGGTATCTACTGGGGGCTGAATTTAAAAGAAAAAACAAAGCTGTAGAATTTGATCAGAATGAATCCTTATGTTTAAATTAAAAGAACCAATAAAAACAAAGAAAAAGTAATTACATTGCCATCTGCTTGAGGTAGTATATTGAGTAAAATAATTCCATAGTGCTTTAAATTTAGCAAATCCAACATTGTCTAAAATTATGTCCCCTTCTTTGTATAACCCCTTTGGATTTATTCATACAATATGCTTTATTTTTTTTACCTTTTTTTTATTGGTTGTTCATAACCCTACAAAGCTCTTCACATATCATATTTCATACATTAGCATACATTAGCTTCAAGTGAGTTATGAACTCCCTTTTTTTCCCCAAGTAGAGATTGCAGAATCACATGGGTTACACATCCACATTTTTACATAATACCATACTAGTAACTGTTGTATTCTGCTGCCTTTCCTATCCTCTACTATCCCCCCTCCCCTCCCCTCCCATCTTCTCTCTCTACCCCTTCTGCTGTAATTCATTTCTCACCTTGTTTGTTTTCCCATTCCACTTACAACCTCTTATATGTAATTTAGTATAACAATGAGGGTCTCCCTCCGTTTCCATGCAATTCCCCTTTTCTCTCCCTTTCCCTCCCACCTCATGTCTCTGTTTAATGTTAATCACTTCTTCCTGCTCTTCCTCCCTGCTTTATTCTAAGTTGCTCTCATTATATCAAAGAAGACATTTGGTATTTGTTTTTTAGGGATTGGCTAGCTTTACTAAGCATAACCTGCTCTAGTGCCATCCATTTCCCTGCAAATTCCAAGATTTTGTCATTTTTTAGTGCTGCGTAATACTCCATGGTGTATAGGTGCCACATTTTTTTAATCCATTCATCCATTGAAGGGCATCTGGGTTGGTTCCACAATCTAGCTATTGTAAATTGTGCTGCTATAAACATCGATGTGGCAGTATCCCTGTAATACGCTCTTTTAAGATCTTCAGGGAATAGTCCAAGAAGGGCAATAGCTGGGTCAAATGGTGGTTCCATTCCCAGCTTTCCCAGGAATCTTTATACTGCTTTCCAAATTGGCCGCACCAATTTGCAGCCCCACCAGCAATGCACAAGAGAACCCTTTTCCCCACATCCTCGCCAGCACTTGTTGTTGTTTGACTTCCTAATGGCTGCCAATCTTACTGGAGTGAGATGGTATCTTAGGGTGGTTTTGATTTGCATTTCTCTGACTGCTAGAGATGATGAGCATTTTTTCATGTACTTGTTGATTGATTGTATGTCCTCCTCTGAGAAGTTTCTGTTCAGGTCCTTGGCCCATTTGTTGATTGGGTTATTTGTTATCTTATTGTCTAATTTTTTGAGTTCTTTGTATATTCTGGATATTAGGGCTCTATCTGACGTGTGAGGAGTAAAGATTTGTTCCCATGATGTAGGCTCCCTATTTACTTCTCTTATTGTTTCTCTTGCTGTGAAAAAACTTTTTAGTTTAAGTAAGTCCCATTTGTTGATTCTTGCTATTAACTCTTGTGCTATGGGTGTCCTATTAAGGAATTTGGAGCCCGACCCCACTATATGTAGATCGTAGCCAACTTTTTCTTCTATCAGACGCCTAGTCTCTGATTTGATATCAAGGTCTTTGATCCATTTTGAGTTAACTTTTGTGCATGGTGAGAGGAGGGGGTTCAGTTTCATTTTGTTGCATATGGATTTCCAGTTTTCCCAACACCATTTGTTGAAGATGCTATCCTTCCTCCATTGCATGCTTTTAGCCCCTTTATCAAATATAAGATAGTTGTAACTTTGTGGATTGGTCTCTGTGTCCTCTATTCTGTACCATTGGTCCACCCGCCTGTTTTGGTACCAGTACCATGCTGTCTTTGTTACTATTGCTCTGTAATATAGTTTGAAATCCGGTATCGCTATACCGCCTGATTCGCACTTCCTGCTTAGAATTGCTTTTGCTATTCTGGGTCTTTTATTTTTCCATATGAATTTAATGATTGCTTTATCTATTTCTACAAGCAATGCCTTTGGGATTTTGATTGGCATTGCGTTAAACCTATATAGAACTTTTGGTAATATTGCCATTTTGATGATGTTAGTTCTGCCTATCCATGAACAAGGTATATTTTTCCATCTTCTAAGATCTTCTTCTACTTCTCTCTTTAGGGTTCTGTAGTTTTCATTGTATAAATCTTTCACTTCTTTTGTTAGGTTGATTCCCAAGTATTTTATTTTTTTTGAGGATATTGTGAATGGAGTGGTTTTCCTCATTTCCATTTCAGAAGTTTTGTTGCTGATATATAAGAATGCCTTTGATTTATGCATGTTGATTTTATATCCTGCTACTTTGCTGAATTCATTTATTAGTTCTAGTAGTTTTTTTGTAGACCCTTTTGGGTCTTCTAGGTATAAAATCATGTCATCTGCAAATAATGATAATTTAAGTTCTTCTTTTCCAATTTTTATGCCTTTAATTTCTTTCGTCTGTCTAATTGCTCTGGCCAGTGTTTCGAGAACTATATTGAATAGAAGTGGTGATAGAGGGCATCCCTGTCTTGTTCCAGATTTTAGAGGGAATGCCTTCAATTTTTCTCCATTCAGAATGATGCTAGCCTGAGGCTTAGCATAGATAGCTTTTACAATGTCAAGGTAATTTCCTGTTATCCCTAGTTTTTCTAATGTTTTGAACATAAAGGGATGCTGTACTTTGTCGAATGCTTTTTCTGCGTCTATCGAGATGATCATATGGTTCTTATCTTTAAGTCTATTGATGTGGTGAATAACATTTATTGATTTCCGTATATTGAACCATCCTTGCATCCCAGGGATGAATCCTACTTGATCATGGTGCACAATTTTTTTGATGTGCCTTTGTATCCGATTCGCCAGAATTTTATTGAGGATTTTTGCATCTAGGTTCATCAGGGATATTGGTCTGTAGTTTTCTTTCTTTGAGGTGTCTTTGTCTGGTTTCGGAATCAACATGATGTTGGCCTCATAGAATGAATTTGGAAGAGCTCCCTCTTTTTCTATTTCCTGAAATAACTTGAAAAGTATTGGTATTAATTCTTCTTTAAAAGTTTTGTAAAACTCCGCTGTATACCCATCCGGTCCCGGGCTTTTCTTGGTGGGTAGTATCTTGATTGCTTCTTCAATTTCATCCATTGATATTGGTCTGTTCAAATTGTGTGTATTTTCCTGACTCAGTCTGCGCAAATCATATGTCTTAAGAAATTTATCGATGTCTTCACTATCTTCTATTTTATTGGAATATAGGTTTTCAAAATAATTTCTAATTGTCTTCTGTATTTCTGTAGCATCTGTTGTGATATTGCCTTTTTCATCCCGTATGTTAGTAATTTGAGTTCTCTCTCTTCTTCTCTTTGTTAGCATGGCTAAGGGTCTGTCAATCTTGTTTATTTTTTCGAAGAACCAACTTTTTGTTTTGTTGATTTTTTCAATAGTTTCTTTTGTTTCAATTTCGTTGATTTCTGCTCTGATTTTAATTATTTCTTGCCTTCTGCTGCTTTTGCTGTTTTTTTGTTCTTCCTTTTCTAGGGCTTTGAGATGAAGTGTGAGCTCATTTATTTGTTGGTTTTTCTTTTTTTTGAGGAATGACCTCCAGGTGATGAATTTCCCTCTTAAAACTGCTTTCATTGTGTCCCATAGATTCCGATAAGTTGTGTCTGTATTTTCATTTATCTCTAAGAATTTTTTGATTTCCTCCTTTATGTCTTCTGTGACCCCTTGATCATTCAGTAACATATTGTTCATTTTCCATGTGATATAGGATTTTCCCATCCTTCTTTTATCATTGATTTCCAGTTTCATTCCATTATGATCAGATAAAATGCATGGTATTATCTCCACCCCTTTATATTTACTGAGGGTTGCCCTATGGCATAATATATGGTCTATTTTTGAGAAGGATCTATGTGCTGCTGAGAAAAAAGTATATCCACTTGATGATGGTTGATATATTCTATATACGTCAGTTAAGTCTAAGTTATTAATTGTGTTATTTAGATCTATAGTTTCTTTATTCAACTTTTGTTTGGAGGATCTGTCCAATGGTGAGAGAGGTGTGTTGAAGTCACCCATAATTATTGTGTTGTGGTCTATTTGATTCTTGAACTTGAGGAGAATTTGTTTTATGAACGTCGCAGCACCATTATTTGGTGCATAAATATTGATTATTGTTATGTCTTGTTGGTGAATGGTTCCTTTTAACAGTATATAATGCCCTTCCTTATCCCTTTGGATTAACTTAGTCTTGAAGTCGATTTTGTTCGATATGAGGATGGCCACACCTGCTTGTTTGCGAGGTATATTTTTTCCCAACCTTTCACCTTCAGCCTGTGTATGTCTTTTCCAGTCAGATGTGTCTCCTGGAGGCAGCATATTGTTGGATTTGTTTTTTTAATCCATGTTACCAGTCTATGTCGCTTTATTGGAGAGTTTAAACCATTAATGTTTAGAGTTACTATTGATATATGGTTTGTACTTCCATCCATGTTTGATTATTTGTCTCTCTCTCTCTTTTTTTTTTTTAATTTAGTTTATTTCTCCATGATTAGCTTTCCCCCCTCTGTCAGTCTTTACTGGGGCACTTCCCACTGTTGGCTTTGGTTATTGTTTCTCATTTCTTCCTCGTGTAGTGTTTTACTCAAGATGCTTTGCAATGCTGGTTTTCTGGCTGCAAATTCTTTTTGCTTTTGTTTATCATGAAAGATTTTTATTTCGTTGTCGTACCTGAAGCTTAATTTTGCTGGATACAGAATTCTTGGTTGGCATCCATTGTCTTTCAGTGTTTGAAATACGTTGTTCCAGGATCTTCTCGCTTTCAGTGTCTGTGATGAAAAATCCGCTGTTAACCTTATTGGTTTACCCCTGAATGTAATCTGCCTCCTTTCTCTTGTAGCTTTTAATATTTTCTCTTTGTTCTGTATATTGGATATCTTCATAACAATGTGTCTTGGCGTTGGTCTACTTTGATTTTGTATGCTCGGTGTTCTGTATGCATCTACAATTTGTATATCTGTTTCCTTTTTTATTTCTGGAAAGTTTTCTGTAATTATTTCATGTAGTAGATTACACATTCCCTTGGTTTGAATCTCTGTGCCTTCCTCTATCCCGATCACTCTTAAATTTGGTTTTTTAATGTTATCACATATCTCTTGGATGCTTCTCTCGTGATTTTCAACCAGCCCATCAGAGTTGGCTAGACTCTTTTCAAGATGATATATTTTGTCTTCATTATCTGACGTTCTGGCTTCTACTTGCTCCACTCTATTAGTGATGCTCTCGTTTGAGTTTCTAATTTGGCTTATAAGTTCCTTCATTTCTAAGATTATTGTCTGATTCTTTTTTATAATCTCTATCTCCTGATAGAGATGCTTAACTTCTTCTTTTATCTGTTTTTGTAATTCGTTCTCAATGTGTTCTTTCGCTGCTTGAATTTGCTGTCTCGTATCCTCTTTAAGGTTGCATTCCATCTGTCTAAGGTGTTCCTTGAGTTCTTTATATGACCATTTTTCTGATGAATCTATATCCTCTTGGATATTTAGGCTGTCCTGCATTGTTTGTACTCCTTTCCTTCCTTGCTTTTTCATATTGCTTCTTGTTCTGTTTGACTACTGAGTTGCTGATTACTCCTATAAATTTATTTGCTGCTTGGGAGGAAAGGTATTATAGGGGGAGGGAATAAGTCACCTAAGAGAATAAAAGTAAGCAGGCAGAATTCAAGGAAGGGGGAATATGAGAATTGAAAAGAAATGCAAAGACAGAAGAAAAGAAGAGAAAGAGAAAGGAAACAGAAAATTAAAGAGAATTAAAAAGAAATCACAATCGCAATAATAAAAATGAAAATTAGTATTAAAAAATAAAATAAAATGAATTAAAAAAAATGGGGGAAAACAACAACAACAAAAACAAAACAAAACCAATAAAAAAAAAGAAAAAAATTTTAATACATGCAGTCTTAAGAGTTCGATTCACTATTCTTCCAGTAGGTGGAGCTGTGCCCACTTGGCCACGCTTCTCCTCTCAGTAGGCGGGAGCCAGTCACTGTGCAGCAGCTCTTCCTCCTTGACTGGGCGGGTCTCTAATCCTGAGTGCACCGGTGATGCTCACCACAATATTGGCTACACACCAAGTCTGCTGCTCCTGTGAGCCCTGTTTTCAAGAACGCCTGGGCACATTCTCCCTGTTTGCCATTCCCTTGGACCCTAAGTTTGTAGAGCTTGGGGCTGAGAACCCCCAGCGAATTTGCTTGTCCTCTGGTAGCCACGTCCCTGGAAGCTGGTGCAAGAGACCTCAGTTGTCAGCACTGGTGATAGCAGTAGCTGGAATTCCGCGCCGCGGGTCCCGGGACACTCCTGATTCCCCGTGCAAGAGCCGGGCGGGCAGGGCCTTTAGCAGCGCCCGGCAGGCGGGGACTGTCCACAGGAGCGCGGGGTTGGGGGTTGGGGTGGTTGTTTGCAGTGCCAAACCTCCAAAGGCGGCTCACAGAGCTGGGAAGGCAGGGCCCCGCCTTCCGTATGCTCGCTGCAATGTGTGAGCAGCGGTTTTTCGGCTGGGCCGTCAGGACTGCGCCCCCGCGGGAGCTGTTCACAGGAGCGCGGGGTGGGGGGGTGGGGGTCGTTGTTCACAGCGCCGAGCCGGCGGGGGAGGGGAGGGGGTGGTCGTTTGCAGCGCCGAACGAACCGCCTCTGCGCTAGGCCGGCTGGGGCCCAAGCAGGCTGTGGCCGTTTGTAAGTATGCTGCAAAGTGTGGGCAGCGGGAGTTCGGCGTTGGCCGTGAGTTCGGCTTTGGCCAGCGGGATCCTCGTTGCTGAGATTCACTCGCTGAGATTCACTTGTCTGGGACAACGTGACCCCTCTAATAGACTTACTAATTTTCGGCAGGTCTCCTTTCAGCGGAATTTTGCTACAAGTCCCTCAGCAGGCCGCATGCAGGTGAATTAATGGGCCTCTCTGCTCCCGTTACTGTGGAGGCATTGAAAGTGCTGCCTCCTTGCCGGCAGCCATGTTGGGTCCCCCCACAATATGCTTTATGTTTTTGCCATTACAAATTAATGACCTACTTCAAATAATCTAAAAAGTAATTCTAATATTTTCAGAGAATAGTATAAAATCAGACTATTTAATTTTAACAGAACTGACATTCTTTTAATTTTTTTATTATTTTTATTACTATTATTATTTCAGTTCTAGGGATCAAACCCAGGATTCATGCATTCTATGCAACACACTACCATTAAGCTCCATTCTGTATCCTATCAGTAGATTTTCTCTTGGGGGAAATGCCAAAAGAGTCACATTGTTTTGTTTCATAATTTAAATGCATTGGAAAGGACTTTTTCTCTCATCAGAGAGACAATGGTTGGCACATTCTGAAAGCATAATAGTTTACTTTAATACTTTCTCATATCAGCTATTTCTACATGACAACTTGCTGCTACCTCCCTAGTGCTCCTAAGTTTTCCTATGACAACAAAGTATACACCAGAATATACAAACTCTCAAGGATGTCATCTTTTTAGTGCCCCCCCACACACACACCGCCCACATTGGAGGTAATGCCTTGTTTGTATGACACATAAGAGAGAAAGAATCTGGAAATAACAGAATAATATCTTCAGCAGAACAGGATTAGTGAGGGTAAACATATCAATTTCTATTTAGCTCTCCTCAAATTTAACCTGGAATGTCTATGTAAGCATTCCAATCCCTGGTCTGTTTTCTTGAGTTTTTCCATGTAGCAAAGTACACTGTCCATGCATCCACCTTTCTTGTGGTAAAGGGTTTCATTTTAACCTGAGCAGTTTTGACTGAAAATCTGAAGCTATTGTGTATCATAACAGCCTAAGAATATTTTCTGATATTTATTCCTACTGCAATTAGTCCAGAAAAATCATGCTATTTGTTTGACACTTTCATCTCTATGCTCCTGAATCTGCTAATGATATTGTTTTCTGTCCATCTTGTAACTTTTAGATAAAAGAACAGTCATGGGACTGTTTAATTTTACTGTTAGGTATCAAATTTTGATAAATCCCATGCATCTTCCTTGCATTTTAAAAGTACAAAGTATGGAACTGAAGAGTTCTTAATGCATTAATTTCCTATCAGAAATATAATTAATATTCATTCTAGATAAGGCTCCATATATGGGCCTAGAGGAATACTCTATAAAAAAGCATTAGACTCATACACTTTTAATATTTTATATTTTCTATTGTTGATTAAATACGTATTTTACTCTTTTCTTTAATAGTTGATGAAGAGTCTACAGATGACAATTTAAAAAGGTAAGATTTTATAGAGTAAAAAAATTGTATGATAGCTACTTATAGAATGAAGATGAAAGGAACAAATATTTGTTGAGTGTTCCAGTCTAGGATAGACAAATGTATCTAACTCTTGTTTGTTAATGTCATCGCAATGACTTTGAAAGTGTCTGTGCTATTATAACCTGTTATTTGCTAATTAAGCAGTTCTCACTCATTCATAGAAGTTAACTAATTGTCCCATATTACCACAATTAATAAGTACCAGGCCTGCAGTTACAGTGTAAGCTTGTCTGGCTGACAACTTCATTGTATTGCCCTACTGTGTAGGTTGATGCCAGTGCTGTACTAGAATCAAGAAGCAGATCTGTATCATCAATTCAGAAAGTCAAAGTCAGTTGTGTGTTAATTCTGATTCATGATTTACCTGAGAAGCCTGGGTATAGAGTTTGTCCTGATATTTTTGACAGTCTCACTGATAACAAAATTTCTTTTGTTGTACATCACAAAGCTGTGGTATCATGTTTTCTTCATAAAAAAGATCAGGCTAGTCCTGGAAAGGAATCATTTTACTTGAAGTCAAGGATACCTTTGTGTAAATCATGTTATATTAAATATATTAAGGCTCCATATAGAGAATATTTTAATTTATATCTCTACTTCCTGATTTCCCAGTTTGGTTTCATTCAGTATTCTACCCCCATGTATCTTTGACCTCTGTTTTTATAAACTGTTTTATAAATCAAGAGCTACATTTTCCTTCAGGCTACTACCCCTATTTACTTTTATGAAGACTTTTTTCTTTATAATCTTGTTTTCTTTTTCTATGATTAAAATCTTTTCTTGAATTTTTATTTTTACTTTTTGTTGTGCTCTCTTTATTTTTTAAAGTTGTGTCAATTGAATATTCATTTTTTCCTATTGACAGAATCAAAAGCTCAGAGAATTTAAGAATTTTAAGGAATTTTTACCTATCAATGTACCCTCTCACCCTTCAATATGTATTTGACATGCTGGCCAAATGATGGTCATGATGATGACCCTGAAACATGTAGATATGAAAGGGACTTTTGTGGATATAGAAAGGAATAGCAATAAGATTCAAACTGAGGTTCCTTCATGCTAACTCAGTACTTTTCCTGATTATCATTGTGTAGTAAATGTGTTCATAACAGATTAGAGAGGGTCTGTAGAAGCCCAACTAAAGTGGATAAGACTGGGATTACTAAGTAAGCCCAGTGATAGAGTATCAGGGTGACACTAACAAAGGGAAGGGCAAAACTGAAGAGAAATAACACTGTGTTGAGAAGAAATAAGGGTTTTAGAAAATCGACCAAAACCTTTAGGTTTATGACCAGTTTGATTAACACAAAATGGATATTAAGGACATAGAATATTGGAAGCTCTCTATAAAGGCCTATTAAAAATAGGATTTGAAGGAAGTCCTGATAGGTTGTTATTTTCTGGTTTGTTTAACTGGAAGATGTGACAAAATTCAAGGTTTTTTTGAAAGATGTCAAAATAATTTGAGCCACTAGGAAAAGTCTCCAGAGTTTAGAGATGTGAGAGTGGCTTAGGGACTCTAAAAACCCAGGGGACTAGAATTTGTTGGAAACATGGATCTACAGCCTATAGCAAGTGTCCATTCTCCTCTACTTCTTTTCTCAACTCATTGATGTCCTTCTTACATGCACATATAGTAGATCATGAAAATAATTGACTGTAAAAGTCATTGAAGAGCTTCAGTTAGGTAGTTGGAAAAATGTTTATGCTAAGGCCTGTGACTGAGTTTCCCACAAGCAGAAGGAACTGTGACTCTTGGTCCTTTGAGTGTAACTTGTATCAGGAATTTGCATCTTCATAGAATGTAGATTTAAAGTTTAGAGGGTCCCACTGAGTCCTGCAGATGAGAGATTGGGGAGTGGAATCCCAGAGGAAGGAGGATATTTAAATAATATTTAGGGAAACACAGGTATGATTACCAGTACACTGTTTTTCTAGCAATCTTTCTACTTGGGTATCTGAGGGCCTGTAAAGGTTATAGGTGCTTGCTAGTTTATGTAGATTTGAATTAACTGGGATCTATACAGGAAAAAATGTATTTATAATACATTAATAATAAGTATTCCCAATAACAGCATATACATTCATTTCTTGACTTTGAACATTCAGTGTTCAAAAATTTTTTTAAGGTTTCATGTTTTCTTTTTCTTTTTTTTCTTTCTTTTTTTTCTGGTACCAGGGATTGAACTCAGGGGCATTTGCCCACTGAGCCATTTCCCTAGCCCTACTTTTTATTTTATTTAGATACAGGGTCTCACTGAATTGCTTAGTGCCTCACTTTTGCTGTCTTCTTTTTGATTTTTTTTTTTCTTCTTTGCAATGGGGACAAAACCTAGGGGTGCTTGAACATAGAGACACATCCCCAGCCCTATTGTTTTATGTTTTGTTTTGAGACAGGATGTCGCCAAATTGTTGGGGGCCTCACTAATTCACTGAGACTGTCTTCAAACATGAATACTCCTGCCTCAACCTCCCAATTTGCTGTGATTACAAGCATGCATCACCACACACTGAACAATGGAGTATTTTCAGTAGGTGATATCCATGCTGAAGAACTAATACCACCATTTTAAACTACCTTAGTTAGTCTTTGATCCATGGATAACCAAGAGAGAAGCCACTGTTTTTCTTGCTACCCTGTCTTGGGTGTTCCACTTAAGGTTAAAAAAAAGTGTGTGTGTTTGTGTGTGTGTGTGTGTGTGTGTGTGTGTGTGTGTGTGTGTGTGGCAGCTATTAATTGTATTTTAAGTTCAACTTTCAAGACAGGCAGTTTCTGAGAATAAGTTATTCTCATGTTCTGTCAATACATTGACTGTCAGTCTGAAATGGAATTAAGACTACCTTCATTGAATATTTCATAGTTTAAAAAAAGTGGAGGCAGAAAGAGCTTTATAAAGCAAAAGTTATGTTTTAATCATATCTGTCAAGAAATACAATTTAATAAAGTTAAATCTAAGTTTTTACCAGAGTTTATTAAAAATACTATCCACCTACTTTATTATACTTTCTTGCCTTACAGGATTTCTAATAAAACTGATCCTGACGATCAGTGTCTCACCTTGGATGAGGCCAACTATAAATATTATAATAAGGTAAAGTGATCTTTTGTGAAATCAATTTTCTTGCTCTGAATTTTTGGTTGTGTGGTGTTAAAACTTAGCAATGGTTTCCTAATCTATTTTATGCAAATTTGCTCAGACAAAACCATTTTAAGGAATTATGTTGATATTTTTTAACTTGTACAAATGCCAATGTTCTCTTGAGGAGTTTAGTTTGGTGGGGGATGGAACAAACATTGTACTGGTAAATACATATTGATAGAAAAATTGCATCAGGAATAAATTTTGTATTGCAGAAGCAGTAGGAAATTTGGTCAAGGAATTTTTGTTAGATTTACATTAGTGTGACTTTAAATCATAATTACATGATTTATAATACTCATGCAAAAATTAGTTTTTGTAGAATCATGAAATTTCCCTCATGCCTTTAATTTGAAATAAATAAGGCACATTGGATAGAGTTTTGTTGTTGTTGTTGTTATTAGACCCTTTATATTTTACTCAATATATTTCTTGGAGACTTTTTTCATTATTTCTATCCTTGGCTCCATTTTTACTCTAAAGTAATACTAGAAATTATGGAAACATACAAATTTAGAATAAACATATTAATGTTTAGATTATGGGCTGCAGTTGTAGCTCAGTGGTATAGTACTTGCCTACCATGTACTGTGAGGCAAGGGGTTCAATCCTCAGCATCATATAAAACTAAGTAAATAAATATATAAGAATATAATAACATTATAAAAACGTTTGCATTAAAAAGGGATTTCTTCATGCCTTCTGACTCTTTCCACTAAGAGTATATTTAAAACTCTTTATCTAATTGAAAAATAGATGTCTTGTGAAAAATAATAACCACTACTGGAAGCATAAACTCTCAATAACCATATGATAAGACTTTAGATTTATATTTTTTGTATCATAGTGTTTTAAAATATTCAAATGCTTATGTCACATTCTGAGACCTCATATTTTAGAAGTTTTTTACTTAGTTATTTAAATATTCATTTAAAAGGTTTTTAAATTTTAATAAGCTAGTCAAGGTTAATAAATATATTCACATATATCTTGGAGCAGCTACAATATAGATCAAATGTAAGAAAATAGCTTCTTAATTTTTTGAACATGAATAAATGAATAAATGTGTAAAAACACATGAAAAATTCTTTCTTTTTCTTTTTTTTTTCCTTTTTTTTTTTTTTTTTTTTTTTTTTGGTACTACAGATTGAACTCCGGGGCACTTTACCGCTGAGCCACATCCCAAGCCCTATTTTGTATTTTATTTAGAGACAGATTCTCACTGAGTTGCTTAGAGCCTCACCATTGTTGAGGCTGGCTTTGAACTTGCGATGCTCCTGTCTTAGCCTCCCAAGCCACTGGGATTACAGAGGTGCACCACCACACCTGGCTTAGAAAAAAATTTCTATAGAATGAAGTGTTATAAATAACATAGCATGCATGAGATGACTATTATTTAACTACTGAATTTTAAAAATATGCTTTAAATTTGAATTTTCTTTTGATATCTGGGATGTATAAATTCAGGTGAGTTATCTTGAATTAGTGCCATAAAGAAGAAGCAAACTAGTCAGGGAAATTTCATAAATATGAAAGTAGGAACCAGAATATTCTTCAAGCATCCTCTCATTATGAGCACAGATTTGGACTTAAGATGAACATTTGTTTCCCACTCCTTGTTTATTTTTTTAAAATTATTTAATCCAAGACTCAATATTCTTTTGAAGAAAACTTCTCTTCATTGCATGTTCTTTGAGTCATCTCTGTCTTCATTCTTTGGTTATTTGGTTAATCTTTCCATTTAGTAACTGTGAGGTTTTCATTCAGTGCTATTGCCCCCACAAGGTTGTTTTTGTCATTCTTCTCTATCTTGGAAGGCTCAACATTTATATTAACATGTATTTTTAGCTATTTAACACACAAGATGGACAGAACTCATACTGTTTGTGATTTCTATCAGTTTTATTTATAAGATACTCTTAAAGCTTAGGTCTCATATTTTCCCTCAAGAGATAATTTATGCCAATATAAGTCACAAACACACATTAAAAATATCACACATAATTATTTTAAATTTCTAAATTTTTTTTTTCCAAAACACTCTAAACTACGGATGGCTCCAATTTCATCCTAGGTCATTTGAATTAATAAAATAATTTAATGGATATCAGTATTTGTGAAATTATCTTGGAGGTAAGGGGAATAACATTTTGGAGATCTCTCATCATCCTCACCCCATAAGCAGACATAGCTTAGTAAGTGGCAAAATTAAATTGAGTTTACATTGGAATGGCTCAGAAACATGTTCTCCTTATCTTGTATCCTGCAGTAATGGAAAATATTAAGCTAATTTTTCAAATTTGGTGCATATTACACCTAAATTTTTTTTTCCTTCCTAGGATATTCGCAAAGAAAATGGAGAATTACCTTACACTTCTAATAAATCGAAGAATGATGGTAAAATATTTGAAGAGTATCTATTGCAAGCTGATTATTTATTTAAAATTATGGAGCTTTTACTGTACTCTCTATTTTGCTTTTATTTTTGTAGGAGAAACAATTGAAACTGAGGAACCCAAACTTCAAACATTACCGGGAAACTGTGATGTTGATATTAAAAAGAAAAATGAGATTGAAACCACTCCTGTGGAGGAAATCAATATAAAGAACGATCACAGTAATTTTTTTTTCTCAGTTGGCTCAAAGGTAAGATTTTTTAAAAATTATTTTTCTTATTGTTTTTGCATATCATCTCTCATATGCACATAATGATACCAAACAGCCTAGAAATAAATATAAGGCCATAGAGTCCTAATAACAAGGATAGCAACAATTTTAACTATAACATTAACAAATATAGAATGTGGTGGGACTAATTGTCAGGATGGCCTTAGGCCTGAGCCTAAGCAACTCCATTTTAACTTCATTTTAAAAGACCTGCAGTTTTACCAGGCACATCCACCGATCCCTCCAGAATGGCCTCAAACAATTTACTTCCCCTCACCCTGATAAAAGAGAGTGAAGCCTCTGGCAGGCTGTCCTCACCTGATAGAAGGGAAAAGACAGAAGATCAGGGTGGAGACCACCAGACCAGATGTTTCTGATCCCAGGATAAATAATGTCACTGAGAAATCCAGTGGTAGCTTATAAAGATTAAAAAGGGGGGTCAAAAGCCCCCAAATTTAGTATAAATGATAGAGCAAATGAACAGGGATTCAGCCAGCTGAAGCAAGTATGCACTGGAGCTGGAGAGCCTTCTGAGGACCTGACATCACATCACTTGTCATCATTCCTGAGCCTTTGTGTGATTCTCACCACTCTCAAACTTTACTGCCTCTTCTGGACCTTGGTGAGAGCCACAGCTCCTCCCTACAACTCCTTCCTCAACCAGTCTTCTGCTCCACACCAGGAAAGCCTGCCTTGGTTCTCGACCTGATCACCAAGGTCTGAGTGAGTGTGCAGCTGCTGGAAGCAAATCACATGTTAACTTGTAAAAAAACCTTATTTAAAATGATCTCTAACTTTAATAACCGATAAGAAGTGATAATGTACAATGCACAAAAAATAGGAACTAGTGATTATAAAATTAATATTAAAATATATAGGCAAAAAAATGGACTGAGAATAGTGGTTCATGCCTGTAATTCTAGCATCTTAGGAGGCTAAGGCAAAAGGATCATGAGTATAAAGCCAACCTCAGCAACTTAGTGAGGGGCTAAGCAATCCTTGAGGCTCTATTTCTAATTAAAATATAAAATGACTGGGGATGTGGCTCAGTGGATGAATACCCTGAGTTCAATCCCTTGTGCCAAAACAACAACAACAAAAAAAGTGGTGGAGGGGCAAAGGAAGGAGAATGAAGACAAAAATCACAAAATAAAAATTAAGAAGATAAAGATGAGAGAAAACAAAGCAAGTGCAAAGAAAACCAATAAAACAGTAAAAGATCATATGAATTGGCAAGATAAAAACTATAAAAACCACAAAAATACAAGAAAAGTATATAATTTCTCTGTTGTGATGTAATTAAAATGTACACACTTGTTTCCACAACTTCTAGTTGTATAATACACCACTTTGGGGAGGTTTCTGTGGAGCAACTATATTTATGCTGTTTTTTTTCTCAATTCTAGCCCAAACAGACCCGCATTTTTTTTGGAGACATTAATGTGAATTCCTTTCATCCTTGCCTACCAGGGAGTGTTATGGAACCCTTTCCAGAACGAGAGGTGAATCACTAACTATATATATATATATATAAAATAAATAATATATATATAACCATAGGAGTGTGATCATAATAGAAACTGTCACATAAGAAGCCTATGGGCCAGTTTTCACTGAAGCCTCCCAATTCCAGAGATTGACTGTCAGTGAGTTCAGGGATATGCAAGATTCTAGGCCCCTGTGGGGCTTGCTCCATCTCTAAGCATTTTAGAGGTGGACTGATTTCAGGATCCATGTTTGGTTTGTGAAAATCTAGACAACAAGTTCTCCATGAAACTCTTCCCAGCTCTCCCTGAATCTTCTACCTCACAAAACGGCCCACAACATATCTCTGTTCCTGTCCCTAATCTCAAAACACCAATTTTAAAATGGAATTATCCCCACTGTCCATTTTTTTTACAAGCAGCAGACCACATTCCCTGTTGACCAGAGTTTTCAGCACATCCCTGTCAATCTATGCTCTGATCCTGGGCAAGTAGGGTGGAAATCCACAATTCCAGTATAGAGAGGTGGTCACTATGTCTTAGAGGTATAAACCATGAAGATGATTCTCTTACAGAGAGTCACAACAATGGAATCTTTCTAAAGGGGGAGCCCCCTCAGTGCTATACTTGAATTACATAGGAAGTGACCAATATTGTTTCAGTGGAAGAAGTAAGATTTATTCCTTCAAATGCCTCTGAGCACAGTAAGGTGGTCAGACATGAAAGATTAGCTCAATTCTGTGGAGAGTCTAGCAGCAACTTTTCTACGAGAACCAATCTATCAGATTTCCTACAGCAACATTTAAATGAAACTCTCCTCAGCTTCTAAACCTTTTATAGATCATGTGACTATGAATGACTATAGCATCCCAGAAGTTCCAAAAGATCTTTGTCTCAGTTTCTGTTTTAGACATAGTCTGATTCTTGTTGTGGGTGCCTCCTGAACTAGTGAAATCATATCATAGTGGGGTATTATAAATAAAAGAAAGTAAAGACTGGGATTTCTGATCTCCTGTGAAGAAAGCCTAGGAAAAAGACACTGAGTGGAGAAGATTCCTGGACAAGCACTTTGAAATTTCTGGGGAAAATCTGTAGTACACGTATCCTCCCTTGACATCTCAGGAAGAAACAAACTTCCTCCTTTGTGGAAACTCTTTATTGGAATTTAGATGAAAATGATTTTCTTGAAATTGCAGAGAGTCTTGGCTCACATGAGGGGTGCTTCCCCTCTTAGAACCAGCCAGTTTTTACCTAACACTGCTGCAATCTATTATTTTATTATTATTATTATTATTATTATTATTATTATTATTTTTATTATTATATTATTTCTTATTTTAAAAATATAAAATTGTGTACTTCATTTGCCCTGCTTTTGCACTCCAGTTTTTTTTCCTTCAGCCCTCTATCTCATTGCAAAGACATACAGGAGTTTATTTGACTCAAATTCATGGTGTATTCACTAAGCACACTATGATTTTACACCACCATTTTTCTTCCATGGTATACCTTTTTGTAGTTTTTTCTTAAATGGAGACTCTATTTATTGTGTGCTCTCATATTAATGTAAAATAAAGAAACTTTTTTCTTACAACTTCATTATATTATAAAACTAGTTTTCCATTCATTGAAAGTTTCCAAAAGAAATATAGATCTCTTTTCTTAATGATATATTTTCCCTGTGGTCCTTCTATACTGGTCAATAAGCTCAGTAGCCAAAGGAAGGTAAAATTTTCCCTATTTGCAGAGGATGTATGAGCTTATGGTATAAAATATGTCAGTTTTCAATGTGTAATTCTCTATTTTTAAAATCTAATGTTTTTCAACCTGGAAAATTGGGTGTCACCTTAGTGATTAAGAAATCTTTATGCAACTCATTATTGATATTCTTTTTGCCAGGATATGTCTCTGAGTCCTCCTCAGAAATACACTGGTCTTTTATCTGGTGATGCATATCAAAGAGTGAAATGGGGTACAAATAGACCTATAGAAGGTAAGACCATGTACTGTAAAATATCATTAGCTATGATCTTAATTTAAAACATGGACACTAATAGATTCAATTAGTTGAAAAAATGAACTTAATAAGTATGTAGTAAGAAAAAAAAAGTGAAATGGTAATACGTAGTATATCTTATTAAGTTTTAGCAACAGATTAAATATTAAGTGTCTCTAGTGGAGTTGAATTCCATATCAAGACATGTTTAGATCACAGGAAAGTTTGGAAATAAAGAAGGGGTGGGGAGAAGAGAGAATGAAGAATACAAAAGTTAAAGATCACAGAAAGAAAAAGAAAAAGAAATAAGTGCACATTGTGAAGGGAGGTAAATTCAGATTAAACATTAGAAAGGAGAAGAGCAGAGCATTAGAAAAATTTGTGAGTTTTTAGTACCAAAACAGTTTTGAGAGATACAGTAAAATTTTCCAACAGCTGTTTTCTTAATCAATATTGGAAAGTAATGAAGGAATAAATGCCAGATCATTAAGAGCTACATTTGGTTTACCATAAGTAAAGTTATGCCGTAATTACTTCCTAGGAAAGTAATTATGGTAAAGAATAATATAATCTGGAAATAAAAAGGGTAGGATATATCATGAAATGACCAGCAAAGTATAACCTGATAAGATGTTCACTGGAAAGATTATGAATGCTAATACATCTACAATTTGGGGAACACAATAGGAGGATTTCAAAGAGGCAAGTCAAGTTAGAGGAATTGGTAGAAGATTAATTACACCAAAGAATGCTCAAATTCTAGCAAATCATATGTTGGGGACCATATTCAAAATGCACATTCTCACTCAACAGGTCTTTGCTTACATTTCTAAAACATTTAAATTTGGTTCTAATGTTCTATTCCCACACACTACATTCTGAGTTGCAAGGGAATGGCCTACACTTTAAGAAGTCTAAAATGAAGAGCCATTGCATGTTAGTTCAGATATGACAAGATACAGTGAAAACATAAATGTAGTTATAATTCCCAGCATGTCTCTGGGCAAAGGAAAAGGAAAAAAAGAGGAAGGTATAACAATTATATTTCCATCCATGTATGGTGACACACCTATAATCCCAATGAATCCAGAAGCTGATGCAGGAGGATTGTAAGTTGAAGGCCAGCCTCAGCAAATTAGTGAAGCCATAGCAAGTTAGCAAGAACTTGTCTCAAAAATAAATAAATAGATAGTGCTACGGATGAGGCTTAGTCATATAGCACTGCTGGGTTATATATCGATATGTGTATTTTAAGATACAGTTGCTGAATGGGAAAGAAATAGTAGTAGGAATAACCCAAACCAAGAATGTAAAAGGAAATGACTCAAGACCAAACTCTAGAAAATTCTTTTTGAAAATCTAAAGGGAAGGGGAAATAAGCTAGGTAACTTTGACTGTAATGAAAAGGAAACTGAGAGGATGCATTTCAGCTGCCCCAGCTTTTTAAATTTTGTTCATTTTATTAAACTTCTTTCTACACAGGATACTGAAACTTTTCTATTCTCTGTATTTTTGGAAACATTCCCTCCATTCTTGCCTGCATGAACTTCACACTACACTGTTGCCTTCTCATTAATTTAATTTCACATTACCAGTCATTAATGCTAAGGTTAAAGCTTCCATTATCCCTTGAAATCATCTATATTCATGCACAGGCCCTTCATGTCTACCTGCCCACAGCATTGAGATTGGTCTAGTTATATATATGACCATCGGCCTTCTTTAGAATGTGGATGTCCAACCATCCTAAATTTCTTTGGAATCTACTATGATAAAAATTCTGCCCAACTGTGTTTCTTTATCCCTTCCCCTGCCTGTGCTGTCCTCTGTCATTACTCCTCACTCATCCCTATGTGGTCATAAAAATACTGACCTATTTAAACCTTCCATATTTTTACCATTTCCTGCCTCTGGTTGATAATCTCACTCCTTAAGTCTCTCTTCAACCCAACCTCCAGAAAAGCCACCTTTTTCTCCCACTACCTCTTCCCAAGAACTTATTAGTTATGAGTTCATATAGATAAGACTGTTGACACCAAGGTGATATAAAAACATCCCCAATAATCTAGGAGCAAATGAATTAGATTTATATAGGTAATTTCACAGGTCAATTTGTATGTCCTAAGTAGAAAAGTTGTTGGATTGCTAAGGTAGCTCCAAGGCAGGGAAAAACACTTTGTACCAGGAAGAATAGCCATAGTCCTAAAGGACTGAACAAATATATTAACTTCTAAAAGAAGAAAATCCAAGTTGTCAGAATAGTGGAAAAAACATTTTAGATATAAAGCTATTCATTGACAAAGGTGTGGAAAGTATCAGTCATTAAGAAAACAATATTGATGAAGAGTGGTTGTTGAAAAGTTATTATTATGAGGAGAAAATAGCAAACACTGAATTTTGATATTTTGCTGTTTTTTTTAGTATTTCTGGGAACTTTTAATTTATCTGGAGTTGATAATTCATTGAGTTATTTTTATGCATTAAACCTGTTGACATCTAGTTTTTCCCGGTTGAGTTTTGAAGTTTTAGTTTAGTAAAACATTCCAAAAAGTGGTAAATATTTGCTGGATATAGTTGGTTCCACCTAAATACAGCTTCTTAGGAGGCTGAGTTGGGTGAATGGCATGAATCAGGACACCCTGAACACTTTAGAATGACCCTATCTCCAAGTACACTAGGTTTGGCTATACCACTCATTGATAGAGTGATTGCCAAGGTGGTAAAACTCCCTGAATAAAACTACAAGATACACACACACACACACACACACACACACACACACACACACACAACAAAGTAGTTTAAAAAATAAATGATCATCTAAAATAAAACTTATTATTAATTATTAATTTGATAGACTGTCAGACTTTCTAGGAGTCCTTAGTAACTTAAGTAAACCTGTCCATTTTTCAGTAGATAAACTATTAGATGTAACATCAGATGAAGAGGAAGAGAGCCTTCATGGCACTGAAAATAATCAGCCACAGGTATGTAAACATGTGAATTTGAATTCTTGATTTCATCCTGTTTTTCTTACATTCAGAATGTAAATTAGGTCAAATGAAATGACCTTTTGGAAAACTCTTTGGAAATCTAAACATCATAAATTAATATTTAGGTCTAGTACAATCTAATTGGTCATGAATCTGAAAACAACATTGGAAATCATGGCAACCTATAAATAAATTTTATCCTAGTAATTGAGTCAACTTTTTCTGAATATTGTTTGTGTTTTCATTTGTATAACCTTATTACATGATGAAAACATTAACTATGAGACTTATGAATAACTAGTTGAAATTATGAACATATGTAACTGTGATTGCCACTGATATAATTAATATTAAAGAACAGTTATTCCAAATATAAGTAATATATATATAATCATAGGAGTGTGGTCATAATAGAAACTGTCAATAAAACTATAACACAAGGAGCCTATGGGCCAGTTTGCACTGAAGACTCCCAATTCCAGAGATTGACTGTCAGTGAGTTCAGGGATATGCAAGATTCTAGGCCCCTGTGGGGCTTGCTCCATCTCTAAGCATTGTAGAGGTGGACTGATTTCAGGATCCATGTTTGCTTTTTGAAAATCAAGACAGCAAGTTCTCCATGAAACTCTTCCCAGCTCTCCCTGAATCTTCTACCTCACAAAACCATCTACAACATATCTCTGTTCCTGTCCCTAATCTCAAAACACCAATTTAAAAATAAAATTTTCCCCACTGTCCATTTTTTTACATACTTGCCAAGCAGCAGACCACATTCCCTGTTGACCAGAGTTTTCAGCACATCCCTGTCAATCTATGCTCTGATCCTGGGCAAGTAGGGTGGAAATCCACAATTCCAGTATAGAGAGGTGGTCACTATGTCTTAGAGGAATAAAATATGAAGATGATTCTCTTACAGAGAGTCATAATAATGGAATCTTTCTAAAGGGGAACCCCCTCAGTGCTATACTTTAATTATATGGAAGTGACTAATATTGTTTCAGTGGAAGAAGTAAGATTTATTCCTTCAAATGCCTCTGAGCACAGTAAGGTGGTCAGACATGAAAGATCAGCTCAACTCTGTGGAGAGTCTAGCAGCAACTTTTCTATGAGAACGAATCTATCAGATTTTCTACAGCAACATTTAAATGAAACTCACCTCAGCTTCTAAATCTTGTATAGACCATGTGACTATGAATGACTACAGCATTCCAGAGGTTCCAACAGATCTTTGTCTGAGTTTCTCTTTTAGACATAGTCTGATTCTTGTTGTGGGTGCCTCCTGAACTAGTGAAATCATATCATAGTGGGGTATTATAAAGTAAACAAAGTAAAGACTGGGATTTCTGATCTCCTGTGGAGAAAGCCTAGGAAAAAGACACTGAGTGGAGAAGATTCCTGGACAAGCACTTTGATATTTCTGGGAAAAATCTGTAGTACACGTATCCTCCCTTGACATCTCAGGAAGAAACAAACTTCCTCCTGTGTGAAAACTGTTTATTGGAATTTAGATGAACATGATTTTCTTGAAATTGCAGAGAGTCTTGGTTCACATGAGGGGTGCTTCCCCTCTTAGAACCAGCCAGTTTTCACCTAACACTGCTGCAGTCTATTTCTTATTTTATTATTCTATTATTATTATTATTATTATTATTATTATTATTATTATTATTTTATTACTTATTTTAAAAATATAAAATTGTGTACTTCATTTGCCCTGCTTTTGCACTCCAGTTTTTTTTCCTTCAGCCCTCTATCTCATTGCAAAGACATACATGAGTTTATTTGACTCAATTTCATGGTGTATTCACTAAGCACACTATGATTTTACACCACCATTTTTCTTCCATGGTATACCTTTTTGTAGTTTTTTCTTAAATGGAGACTCTATTTATTTTGTGCTCTCATATTAAGGTAAAATAAGAAACTTTTTTCTTACAACTTCATTACATTATAAAACTAGTTTTCCATTCATTAAAAGTTTCCAAAAGAAATATAGATCTCTTTTCTATATGATTTATTTTCCCTGTGGTCCTTCTATACTGGTCGATAAGCTGAGTAGCCAAAGGAAGGTAAAATTTTCCCTATTTGCAGAGGATGTATGAGCTTATGGTATAAAATATGTCAGTTTTTAATGTGTAATTCTCTATTTTTAAAATCTAATGTTTTTCAACCTGGAAAATTGGGTGTCACCTTAGTGATTAAGAAATCTTTATGCAACTCATTATTGATATTCTTTTTGCCAGGATATGTCTCTGAGTCCTCCTCAGAAATACACTGGTCTTTTATCTGGTGATCCATATCAAAGAGTGAAATGGGGTACAACTAGACCTATAGAAGGTAAGACCATGTACTGTAAAATAACATTAGCTATGATCTTAATTTAAAACATGGACACTAATAGATTCAATTAGTTGAAAAAATGAACTTAATAAGTATGTAGTAAGAAAAAAAAGTGAAATGGTAATACGTAGTATATCTTATTAAGTTTTAGCAACAGATTAAATATTAAGTGTCTCTAGTGGAGTTGAATTCCATATCAAGACATGTTTAGATCACAGGAAAGTTTGGAAATAAAGAAGGGGTGGGGAGAAGAGAGAATGAAGAATACAAAAGTTAAAGATCACAGAAAGAAAAAGAAAAAGAAATAAGTGCACATTGTGAAGGGAGGTAAATTCAGATTAAACATTAGAAAGGAGAAGAGCAGAGCATTAGAAAAATTTGTGAGTTTTTAGTACCAAAACAGTTTTGAGAGATACAGTAAAATTTTCCAACAGCTGTTTTCTTAATCAATATTGGAAAGTAATGAAGGAATAAATGCCAGATCATTAAGAGCTACATTTGGTTTACCATAAGTAAAGTTATGCCGTAATTACTTCCTAGGAAAGTAATTATGGTAAAGAATAATATAATCTGGAAATAAAAAGGGTAGGATATATCATGAAATGACCAGCAAAGTATAACCTGATAAGATGTTCACTGGAAAGATTATGAATGCTAATACATCTACAATTTGGGGAACACAATAGGAGGATTTCAAAGAGGCAAGTCAAGTTAGAGGAATTGGTAGAAGATTAATTACACCAAAGAATGCTCAAATTCTAGCAAATCATATGTTGGGGACCATATTCAAAATGCACATTCTCACTCAACAGGTCTTTGCTTACATTTCTAAAACATTTAAATTTGGTTCCAATGTTCTATTCCCACACACTACATTCTGAGTTGCAAGGGAATGGCCTACACTTTAAGAAGTCTAAAATGAAGAGCCATTGCATGTTAGTTCAGATATGACAAGATACAGTGAAAACATAAATGTAGTTATAATTCCCAGCATGTCTCTGGGCAAAGGAAAAGGAAAAAAAGAGGAAGGTATAACAATTATATTTCCATCCATGTATGGTGACACACCTATAATCCCAATGAATCCAGAAGCTGATGCAGGAGGATTGTAAGTTGAAGGCCAGCCTCAGCAAATTAGTGAAGCCATAGCAAGTTAGCAAGAACTTGTCTCAAAAATAAATAAATAGATAGTGCTACGGATGAGGCTTAGTCATATAGCACTGCTGGGTTATATATCGATATGTGTATTTTAAGATACAGTTGCTGAATGGGAAAGAAATAGTAGTAGGAATAACCCAAACCAAGAATGTAAAAGGAAATGACTCAAGACCAAACTCTAGAAAATTCTTTTTGAAAATCTAAAGGGAAGGGGAAATAAGCTAGGTAACTTTGACTGTAATGAAAAGGAAACTGAGAGGATGCATTTCAGCTGCCCCAGCTTTTTAAATTTTGTTCATTTTATTAAACTTCTTTCTACACAGGATACTGAAACTTTTCTATTCTCTGTATTTTTGGAAACATTCCCTCCATTCTTGCCTGCATGAACTTCACACTACACTGTTGCCTTCTCATTAATTTAATTTCACATTACCAGTCATTAATGCTAAGGTTAAAGCTTCCATTATCCCTTGAAATCATCTATATTCATGCACAGGCCCTTCATGTCTACCTGCCCACAGCATTGAGATTGGTCTAGTTATATATATGACCATCGGCCTTCTTTAGAATGTGGATGTCCAACCATCCTAAATTTCTTTGGAATCTACTATGATAAAAATTCTGCCCAACTGTGTTTCTTTATCCCTTCCCCTGCCTGTGCTGTCCTCTGTCATTACTCCTCACTCATCCCTATGTGGTCATAAAAATACTGACCTATTTAAACCTTCCATATTTTTACCATTTCCTGCCTCTGGTTGATAATCTCACTCCTTAAGTCTCTCTTCAACCCAACCTCCAGAAAAGCCACCTTTTTCTCCCACTACCTCTTCCCAAGAACTTATTAGTTATGAGTTCATATAGATAAGACTGTTGACACCAAGGTGATATAAAAACATCCCCAATAATCTAGGAGCAAATGAATTAGATTTATATAGGTAATTTCACAGGTCAATTTGTATGTCCTAAGTAGAAAAGTTGTTGGATTGCTAAGGTAGCTCCAAGGCAGGGAAAAACACTTTGTACCAGGAAGAATAGCCATAGTCCTAAAGGACTGAACAAATATATTAACTTCTAAAAGAAGAAAATCCAAGTTGTCAGAATAGTGGAAAAAACATTTTAGATATAAAGCTATTCATTGACAAAGGTGTGGAAAGTATCAGTCATTAAGAAAACAATATTGATGAAGAGTGGTTGTTGAAAAGTTATTATTATGAGGAGAAAATAGCAAACACTGAATTTTGATATTTTGCTGTTTTTTTTAGTATTTCTGGGAACTTTTAATTTATCTGGAGTTGATAATTCATTGAGTTATTTTTATGCATTAAACCTGTTGACATCTAGTTTTTCCCGGTTGAGTTTTGAAGTTTTAGTTTAGTAAAACATTCCAAAAAGTGGTAAATATTTGCTGGATATAGTTGGTTCCACCTAAATACAGCTTCTTAGGAGGCTGAGTTGGGTGAATGGCATGAATCAGGACACCCTGAACACTTTAGAATGACCCTATCTCCAAGTACACTAGGTTTGGCTATACCACTCATTGATAGAGTGATTGCCAAGGTGGTAAAACTCCCTGAATAAAACTACAAGATACACATACACACACACACACACACACACACACACACACACACACACAACAAAGTAGTTTAAAAAATAAATGATCATCTAAAATAAAACTTATTATTAATTATTAATTTGATAGACTGTCAGACTTTCTAGGAGTCCTTAGTAACTTAAGTAAACCTGTCCATTTTTCAGTAGATAAACTATTAGATGTAACATCAGATGAAGAGGAAGAGAGCCTTCATGGCACTGAAAATAATCAGCCACAGGTATGTAAACATGTGAATTTGAATTCTTGATTTCATCCTGTTTTTCTTACATTCAGAATGTAAATTAGGTCAAATGAAATGACCTTTTGGAAAACTCTTTGGAAATCTAAACATCATAAATTAATATTTAGGTCTAGTACAATCTAATTGGTCATGAATCTGAAAACAACATTGGAAATCATGGCAACCTATAAATAAATTTTATCCTAGTAATTGAGTCAACTTTTTCTGAATATTGTTTGTGTTTTCATTTGTATAACCTTATTACATGATGAAAACATTAACTATGAGACTTATGAATAACTAGTTGAAATTATGAACATATGTAACTGTGATTGCCACTGATATAATTAATATTAAAGAACAGTTATTCCAAATATAAGTAATATATATATAATCATAGGAGTGTGGTCATAATAGAAACTGTCAATAAAACTATAACACAAGGAGCCTATGGGCCAGTTTGCACTGAAGACTCCCAATTCCAGAGATTGACTGTCAGTGAGTTCAGGGATATGCAAGATTCTAGGCCCCTGTGGGGCTTGCTCCATCTCTAAGCATTGTAGAGGTGGACTGATTTCAGGATCCATGTTTGCTTTTTGAAAATCAAGACAGCAAGTTCTCCATGAAACTCTTCCCAGCTCTCCCTGAATCTTCTACCTCACAAAACCATCTACAACATATCTCTGTTCCTGTCCCTAATCTCAAAACACCAATTTAAAAATAAAATTTTCCCCACTGTCCATTTTTTTACATACTTGCCAAGCAGCAGACCACATTCCCTGTTGACCAGAGTTTTCAGCACATCCCTGTCAATCTATGCTCTGATCCTGGGCAAGTAGGGTGGAAATCCACAATTCCAGTATAGAGAGGTGGTCACTATGTCTTAGAGGAATAAAATATGAAGATGATTCTCTTACAGAGAGTCATAATAATGGAATCTTTCTAAAGGGGAACCCCCTCAGTGCTATACTTTAATTATATGGAAGTGACTAATATTGTTTCAGTGGAAGAAGTAAGATTTATTCCTTCAAATGCCTCTGAGCACAGTAAGGTGGTCAGACATGAAAGATCAGCTCAACTCTGTGGAGAGTCTAGCAGCAACTTTTCTATGAGAACGAATCTATCAGATTTTCTACAGCAACATTTAAATGAAACTCACCTCAGCTTCTAAATCTTGTATAGACCATGTGACTATGAATGACTACAGCATTCCAGAGGTTCCAACAGATCTTTGTCTGAGTTTCTCTTTTAGACATAGTCTGATTCTTGTTGTGGGTGCCTCCTGAACTAGTGAAATCATATCATAGTGGGGTATTATAAAGTAAACAAAGTAAAGACTGGGATTTCTGATCTCCTGTGGAGAAAGCCTAGGAAAAAGACACTGAGTGGAGAAGATTCCTGGACAAGCACTTTGATATTTCTGGGAAAAATCTGTAGTACACGTATCCTCCCTTGACATCTCAGGAAGAAACAAACTTCCTCCTGTGTGAAAACTGTTTATTGGAATTTAGATGAACATGATTTTCTTGAAATTGCAGAGAGTCTTGGTTCACATGAGGGGTGCTTCCCCTCTTAGAACCAGCCAGTTTTCACCTAACACTGCTGCAGTCTATTTCTTATTTTATTATTCTATTATTATTATTATTATTATTATTATTATTATTATTATTTTATTACTTATTTTAAAAATATAAAATTGTGTACTTCATTTGCCCTGCTTTTGCACTCCAGTTTTTTTTCCTTCAGCCCTCTATCTCATTGCAAAGACATACATGAGTTTATTTGACTCAATTTCATGGTGTATTCACTAAGCACACTATGATTTTACACCACCATTTTTCTTCCATGGTATACCTTTTTGTAGTTTTTTCTTAAATGGAGACTCTATTTATTTTGTGCTCTCATATTAAGGTAAAATAAGAAACTTTTTTCTTACAACTTCATTACATTATAAAACTAGTTTTCCATTCATTAAAAGTTTCCAAAAGAAATATAGATCTCTTTTCTATATGATTTATTTTCCCTGTGGTCCTTCTATACTGGTCGATAAGCTGAGTAGCCAAAGGAAGGTAAAATTTTCCCTATTTGCAGAGGATGTATGAGCTTATGGTATAAAATATGTCAGTTTTTAATGTGTAATTCTCTATTTTTAAAATCTAATGTTTTTCAACCTGGAAAATTGGGTGTCACCTTAGTGATTAAGAAATCTTTATGCAACTCATTATTGATATTCTTTTTGCCAGGATATGTCTCTGAGTCCTCCTCAGAAATACACTGGTCTTTTATCTGGTGATCCATATCAAAGAGTGAAATGGGGTACAACTAGACCTATAGAAGGTAAGACCATGTACTGTAAAATAACATTAGCTATGATCTTAATTTAAAACATGGACACTAATAGATTCAATTAGTTGAAAAAATGAACTTAATAAGTATGTAGTAAGAAAAAAAAAGTGAAATGGTAATACGTAGTATATCTTATTAAGTTTTAGCAACAGATTAAATATTAAGTGTCTCTAGTGGAGTTGAATTCCATATCAAGACATGTTTAGATCACAGGAAAGTTTGGAAATAAAGAAGGGGTGGGGAGAAGAGAGAATGAAGAATACAAAAGTTAAAGATCACAGAAAGAAAAAGAAAAAGAAATAAGTGCACATTGTGAAGGGAGGTAAATTCAGATTAAACATTAGAAAGGAGAAGAGCAGAGCATTAGAAAAATTTGTGAGTTTTTAGTACCAAAACAGTTTTGAGAGATACAGTAAAATTTTCCAACAGCTGTTTTCTTAATCAATATTGGAAAGTAATGAAGGAATAAATGCCAGATCATTAAGAGCTACATTTGGTTTACCATAAGTAAAGTTATGCCGTAATTACTTCCTAGGAAAGTAATTATGGTAAAGAATAATATAATCTGGAAATAAAAAGGGTAGGATATATCATGAAATGACCAGCAAAGTATAACCTGATAAGATGTTCACTGGAAAGATTATGAATGCTAATACATCTACAATTTGGGGAACACAATAGGAGGATTTCAAAGAGGCAAGTCAAGTTAGAGGAATTGGTAGAAGATTAATTACACCAAAGAATGCTCAAATTCTAGCAAATCATATGTTGGGGACCATATTCAAAATGCACATTCTCACTCAACAGGTCTTTGCTTACATTTCTAAAACATTTAAATTTGGTTCCAATGTTCTATTCCCACACACTACATTCTGAGTTGCAAGGGAATGGCCTACACTTTAAGAAGTCTAAAATGAAGAGCCATTGCATGTTAGTTCAGATATGACAAGATACAGTGAAAACATAAATGTAGTTATAATTCCCAGCATGTCTCTGGGCAAAGGAAAAGGAAAAAAAGAGGAAGGTATAACAATTATATTTCCATCCATGTATGGTGACACACCTATAATCCCAATGAATCCAGAAGCTGATGCAGGAGGATTGTAAGTTGAAGGCCAGCCTCAGCAAATTAGTGAAGCCATAGCAAGTTAGCAAGAACTTGTCTCAAAAATAAATAAATAGATAGTGCTACGGATGAGGCTTAGTCATATAGCACTGCTGGGTTATATATCGATATGTGTATTTTAAGATACAGTTGCTGAATGGGAAAGAAATAGTAGTAGGAATAACCCAAACCAAGAATGTAAAAGGAAATGACTCAAGACCAAACTCTAGAAAATTCTTTTTGAAAATCTAAAGGGAAGGGGAAATAAGCTAGGTAACTTTGACTGTAATGAAAAGGAAACTGAGAGGATGCATTTCAGCTGCCCCAGCTTTTTAAATTTTGTTCATTTTATTAAACTTCTTTCTACACAGGATACTGAAACTTTTCTATTCTCTGTATTTTTGGAAACATTCCCTCCATTCTTGCCTGCATGAACTTCACACTACACTGTTGCCTTCTCATTAATTTAATTTCACATTACCAGTCATTAATGCTAAGGTTAAAGCTTCCATTATCCCTTGAAATCATCTATATTCATGCACAGGCCCTTCATGTCTACCTGCCCACAGCATTGAGATTGGTCTAGTTATATATATGACCATCGGCCTTCTTTAGAATGTGGATGTCCAACCATCCTAAATTTCTTTGGAATCTACTATGATAAAAATTCTGCCCAACTGTGTTTCTTTATCCCTTCCCCTGCCTGTGCTGTCCTCTGTCATTACTCCTCACTCATCCCTATGTGGTCATAAAAATACTGACCTATTTAAACCTTCCATATTTTTACCATTTCCTGCCTCTGGTTGATAATCTCACTCCTTAAGTCTCTCTTCAACCCAACCTCCAGAAAAGCCACCTTTTTCTCCCACTACCTCTTCCCAAGAACTTATTAGTTATGAGTTCATATAGATAAGACTGTTGACACCAAGGTGATATAAAAACATCCCCAATAATCTAGGAGCAAATGAATTAGATTTATATAGGTAATTTCACAGGTCAATTTGTATGTCCTAAGTAGAAAAGTTGTTGGATTGCTAAGGTAGCTCCAAGGCAGGGAAAAACACTTTGTACCAGGAAGAATAGCCATAGTCCTAAAGGACTGAACAAATATATTAACTTCTAAAAGAAGAAAATCCAAGTTGTCAGAATAGTGGAAAAAACATTTTAGATATAAAGCTATTCATTGACAAAGGTGTGGAAAGTATCAGTCATTAAGAAAACAATATTGATGAAGAGTGGTTGTTGAAAAGTTATTATTATGAGGAGAAAATAGCAAACACTGAATTTTGATATTTTGCTGTTTTTTTTAGTATTTCTGGGAACTTTTAATTTATCTGGAGTTGATAATTCATTGAGTTATTTTTATGCATTAAACCTGTTGACATCTAGTTTTTCCCGGTTGAGTTTTGAAGTTTTAGTTTAGTAAAACATTCCAAAAAGTGGTAAATATTTGCTGGATATAGTTGGTTCCACCTAAATACAGCTTCTTAGGAGGCTGAGTTGGGTGAATGGCATGAATCAGGACACCCTGAACACTTTAGAATGACCCTATCTCCAAGTACACTAGGTTTGGCTATACCACTCATTGATAGAGTGATTGCCAAGGTGGTAAAACTCCCTGAATAAAACTACAAGATACACACACACACACACACACACACACACACACACACACACACACACAACAAAGTAGTTTAAAAAATAAATGATCATCTAAAATAAAACTTATTATTAATTATTAATTTGATAGACTGTCAGACTTTCTAGGAGTCCTTAGTAACTTAAGTAAACCTGTCCATTTTTCAGTAGATAAACTATTAGATGTAACATCAGATGAAGAGGAAGAGAGCCTTCATGGCACTGAAAATAATCAGCCACAGGTATGTAAACATGTGAATTTGAATTCTTGATTTCATCCTGTTTTTCTTACATTCAGAATGTAAATTAGGTCAAATGAAATGACCTTTTGGAAAACTCTTTGGAAATCTAAACATCATAAATTAATATTTAGGTCTAGTACAATCTAATTGGTCATGAATCTGAAAACAACATTGGAAATCATGGCAACCTATAAATAAATTTTATCCTAGTAATTGAGTCAACTTTTTCTGAATATTGTTTGTGTTTTCATTTGTATAACCTTATTACATGATGAAAACATTAACTATGAGACTTATGAATAACTAGTTGAAATTATGAACATATGTAACTGTGATTGCCACTGATATAATTAATATTAAAGAACAGTTATTCCAAATATAAGTAATATATATATAATCATAGGAGTGTGGTCATAATAGAAACTGTCAATAAAACTATAACACAAGGAGCCTATGGGCCAGTTTGCACTGAAGACTCCCAATTCCAGAGATTGACTGTCAGTGAGTTCAGGGATATGCAAGATTCTAGGCCCCTGTGGGGCTTGCTCCATCTCTAAGCATTGTAGAGGTGGACTGATTTCAGGATCCATGTTTGCTTTTTGAAAATCAAGACAGCAAGTTCTCCATGAAACTCTTCCCAGCTCTCCCTGAATCTTCTACCTCACAAAACCATCTACAACATATCTCTGTTCCTGTCCCTAATCTCAAAACACCAATTTAAAAATAAAATTTTCCCCACTGTCCATTTTTTTACATACTTGCCAAGCAGCAGACCACATTCCCTGTTGACCAGAGTTTTCAGCACATCCCTGTCAATCTATGCTCTGATCCTGGGCAAGTAGGGTGGAAATCCACAATTCCAGTATAGAGAGGTGGTCACTATGTCTTAGAGGAATAAAATATGAAGATGATTCTCTTACAGAGAGTCATAATAATGGAATCTTTCTAAAGGGGAACCCCCTCAGTGCTATACTTTAATTATATGGAAGTGACTAATATTGTTTCAGTGGAAGAAGTAAGATTTATTCCTTCAAATGCCTCTGAGCACAGTAAGGTGGTCAGACATGAAAGATCAGCTCAACTCTGTGGAGAGTCTAGCAGCAACTTTTCTATGAGAACGAATCTATCAGATTTTCTACAGCAACATTTAAATGAAACTCACCTCAGCTTCTAAATCTTGTATAGACCATGTGACTATGAATGACTACAGCATTCCAGAGGTTCCAACAGATCTTTGTCTGAGTTTCTCTTTTAGACATAGTCTGATTCTTGTTGTGGGTGCCTCCTGAACTAGTGAAATCATATCATAGTGGGGTATTATAAAGTAAACAAAGTAAAGACTGGGATTTCTGATCTCCTGTGGAGAAAGCCTAGGAAAAAGACACTGAGTGGAGAAGATTCCTGGACAAGCACTTTGATATTTCTGGGAAAAATCTGTAGTACACGTATCCTCCCTTGACATCTCAGGAAGAAACAAACTTCCTCCTGTGTGAAAACTGTTTATTGGAATTTAGATGAACATGATTTTCTTGAAATTGCAGAGAGTCTTGGTTCACATGAGGGGTGCTTCCCCTCTTAGAACCAGCCAGTTTTCACCTAACACTGCTGCAGTCTATTTCTTATTTTATTATTCTATTATTATTATTATTATTATTATTATTATTATTATTTTATTACTTATTTTAAAAATATAAAATTGTGTACTTCATTTGCCCTGCTTTTGCACTCCAGTTTTTTTTCCTTCAGCCCTCTATCTCATTGCAAAGACATACATGAGTTTATTTGACTCAATTTCATGGTGTATTCACTAAGCACACTATGATTTTACACCACCATTTTTCTTCCATGGTATACCTTTTTGTAGTTTTTTCTTAAATGGAGACTCTATTTATTTTGTGCTCTCATATTAAGGTAAAATAAGAAACTTTTTTCTTACAACTTCATTACATTATAAAACTAGTTTTCCATTCATTAAAAGTTTCCAAAAGAAATATAGATCTCTTTTCTATATGATTTATTTTCCCTGTGGTCCTTCTATACTGGTCGATAAGCTGAGTAGCCAAAGGAAGGTAAAATTTTCCCTATTTGCAGAGGATGTATGAGCTTATGGTATAAAATATGTCAGTTTTTAATGTGTAATTCTCTATTTTTAAAATCTAATGTTTTTCAACCTGGAAAATTGGGTGTCACCTTAGTGATTAAGAAATCTTTATGCAACTCATTATTGATATTCTTTTTGCCAGGATATGTCTCTGAGTCCTCCTCAGAAATACACTGGTCTTTTATCTGGTGATCCATATCAAAGAGTGAAATGGGGTACAACTAGACCTATAGAAGGTAAGACCATGTACTGTAAAATAACATTAGCTATGATCTTAATTTAAAACATGGACACTAATAGATTCAATTAGTTGAAAAAATGAACTTAATAAGTATGTAGTAAGAAAAAAAAAGTGAAATGGTAATACGTAGTATATCTTATTAAGTTTTAGCAACAGATTAAATATTAAGTGTCTCTAGTGGAGTTGAATTCCATATCAAGACATGTTTAGATCACAGGAAAGTTTGGAAATAAAGAAGGGGTGGGGAGAAGAGAGAATGAAGAATACAAAAGTTAAAGATCACAGAAAGAAAAAGAAAAAGAAATAAGTGCACATTGTGAAGGGAGGTAAATTCAGATTAAACATTAGAAAGGAGAAGAGCAGAGCATTAGAAAAATTTGTGAGTTTTTAGTACCAAAACAGTTTTGAGAGATACAGTAAAATTTTCCAACAGCTGTTTTCTTAATCAATATTGGAAAGTAATGAAGGAATAAATGCCAGATCATTAAGAGCTACATTTGGTTTACCATAAGTAAAGTTATGCCGTAATTACTTCCTAGGAAAGTAATTATGGTAAAGAATAATATAATCTGGAAATAAAAAGGGTAGGATATATCATGAAATGACCAGCAAAGTATAACCTGATAAGATGTTCACTGGAAAGATTATGAATGCTAATACATCTACAATTTGGGGAACACAATAGGAGGATTTCAAAGAGGCAAGTCAAGTTAGAGGAATTGGTAGAAGATTAATTACACCAAAGAATGCTCAAATTCTAGCAAATCATATGTTGGGGACCATATTCAAAATGCACATTCTCACTCAACAGGTCTTTGCTTACATTTCTAAAACATTTAAATTTGGTTCCAATGTTCTATTCCCACACACTACATTCTGAGTTGCAAGGGAATGGCCTACACTTTAAGAAGTCTAAAATGAAGAGCCATTGCATGTTAGTTCAGATATGACAAGATACAGTGAAAACATAAATGTAGTTATAATTCCCAGCATGTCTCTGGGCAAAGGAAAAGGAAAAAAAGAGGAAGGTATAACAATTATATTTCCATCCATGTATGGTGACACACCTATAATCCCAATGAATCCAGAAGCTGATGCAGGAGGATTGTAAGTTGAAGGCCAGCCTCAGCAAATTAGTGAAGCCATAGCAAGTTAGCAAGAACTTGTCTCAAAAATAAATAAATAGATAGTGCTACGGATGAGGCTTAGTCATATAGCACTGCTGGGTTATATATCGATATGTGTATTTTAAGATACAGTTGCTGAATGGGAAAGAAATAGTAGTAGGAATAACCCAAACCAAGAATGTAAAAGGAAATGACTCAAGACCAAACTCTAGAAAATTCTTTTTGAAAATCTAAAGGGAAGGGGAAATAAGCTAGGTAACTTTGACTGTAATGAAAAGGAAACTGAGAGGATGCATTTCAGCTGCCCCAGCTTTTTAAATTTTGTTCATTTTATTAAACTTCTTTCTACACAGGATACTGAAACTTTTCTATTCTCTGTATTTTTGGAAACATTCCCTCCATTCTTGCCTGCATGAACTTCACACTACACTGTTGCCTTCTCATTAATTTAATTTCACATTACCAGTCATTAATGCTAAGGTTAAAGCTTCCATTATCCCTTGAAATCATCTATATTCATGCACAGGCCCTTCATGTCTACCTGCCCACAGCATTGAGATTGGTCTAGTTATATATATGACCATCGGCCTTCTTTAGAATGTGGATGTCCAACCATCCTAAATTTCTTTGGAATCTACTATGATAAAAATTCTGCCCAACTGTGTTTCTTTATCCCTTCCCCTGCCTGTGCTGTCCTCTGTCATTACTCCTCACTCATCCCTATGTGGTCATAAAAATACTGACCTATTTAAACCTTCCATATTTTTACCATTTCCTGCCTCTGGTTGATAATCTCACTCCTTAAGTCTCTCTTCAACCCAACCTCCAGAAAAGCCACCTTTTTCTCCCACTACCTCTTCCCAAGAACTTATTAGTTATGAGTTCATATAGATAAGACTGTTGACACCAAGGTGATATAAAAACATCCCCAATAATCTAGGAGCAAATGAATTAGATTTATATAGGTAATTTCACAGGTCAATTTGTATGTCCTAAGTAGAAAAGTTGTTGGATTGCTAAGGTAGCTCCAAGGCAGGGAAAAACACTTTGTACCAGGAAGAATAGCCATAGTCCTAAAGGACTGAACAAATATATTAACTTCTAAAAGAAGAAAATCCAAGTTGTCAGAATAGTGGAAAAAACATTTTAGATATAAAGCTATTCATTGACAAAGGTGTGGAAAGTATCAGTCATTAAGAAAACAATATTGATGAAGAGTGGTTGTTGAAAAGTTATTATTATGAGGAGAAAATAGCAAACACTGAATTTTGATATTTTGCTGTTTTTTTTAGTATTTCTGGGAACTTTTAATTTATCTGGAGTTGATAATTCATTGAGTTATTTTTATGCATTAAACCTGTTGACATCTAGTTTTTCCCGGTTGAGTTTTGAAGTTTTAGTTTAGTAAAACATTCCAAAAAGTGGTAAATATTTGCTGGATATAGTTGGTTCCACCTAAATACAGCTTCTTAGGAGGCTGAGTTGGGTGAATGGCATGAATCAGGACACCCTGAACACTTTAGAATGACCCTATCTCCAAGTACACTAGGTTTGGCTATACCACTCATTGATAGAGTGATTGCCAAGGTGGTAAAACTCCCTGAATAAAACTACAAGATACACACACACACACACACACACACACACACACACACACACAACAAAGTAGTTTAAAAAATAAATGATCATCTAAAATAAAACTTATTATTAATTATTAATTTGATAGACTGTCAGACTTTCTAGGAGTCCTTAGTAACTTAAGTAAACCTGTCCATTTTTCAGTAGATAAACTATTAGATGTAACATCAGAGGAAGAGGAAGAGAGCTTTCTTGGCACTGAAAATAATCAGCCACAGGTATGTAAACATGTGAATTTGAATTCTTGATTTCATCCTGTTTTTCTTACATTCAGAATGTAAATTAGGTCAAATGAAATGACCTTTTGGAAAACTCTTTGGAAATCTAAACATCATAAATGAATATTTAAGTCTAGTACAATCTAATTCGTCATGAATCTGAAAATAACATTGGAAATCATGGCAACCTATAAATAAATTTTATCCTAGTAATTGAGTCAACTTTTTCTGAATATTGTTTGTGTTTTCATTTGTATAACCTTATTACATGATGAAAACATTAACTATGAGACTTATGAATAACTAGTTGAAATTATGAACATATGTAACTGTGATTGCCACTGATATAATTAATATTAAAGAACAGTTATTCCAAATATAAGTAATATATATATAATCATAGGAGTGTGGTCATAATAGAAACTGTCAATAAAACTATAACACAAGGAGCCTATGGGCCAGTTTGCACTGAAGACTCCCAATTCCAGAGATTGACTGTCAGTGAGTTCAGGGATATGCAAGATTCTAGAACCCTGTGGGGCTTGCTCCATCTCTAAGCATTGTAGAGGTGGACTGATTTCAGGATCCATGTTTGGTTTGTGAAAATCAAGACAGCAAGTTCTCCATGAAACTCTTCCTAGCTCTCCCTGAATCTTCTACCTCACAAAACCATCTACAACATATGTCTGTTCCTGTCCCTAATCTCAAAACACCAATTTAAAAATGGAATTATCCCCACTTTTCATGATTTTACAGACTTACCGAGCAGCAGACCACATCCCCTGTTGACCAGAGTTTTCAGCACATCCCTGTCAATCTATGCTCTGATCCTGGGCAAGTAGGGTGGAAATCCACAATTCCAGTATAGAGAGGTGGTCACTATGTCTTAGAGGTATAAACCATGAAGATGATTCTCTTACAGAGAGTCACAACAATGGAATCTTTCTAAAGGGGGAGCCCCCTCAGTGCTATACTTGAATTACATAGGAAGTGACCAATATTGTTTCAGGGGAAGAAGTAAGATTTATTCCTTCAAATGCCTCTGAGCACAGTAAGGTGGTCAGACATGAAAGATTAGCTCAATTCTGTGGAGAGTCTAGCAGCAACTTTTCTACGAGAACCAATCTATCAGATTTCCTACAGCAACATTTAAATGAAACTCTCCTCAGCTTCTAAACCTTGTATAGATCATGTGACTATGAATGACTATAGCATCCCAGAAGTTCCAAAAGATCTTTGTCTCAGTTTCTGTTTTAGACATAGTCTGATTCTTGTTGTGGGTGCCTCCTGAACTAGTGAAATCTTATCATAGTGGGGTATTATAAATAAAAGAAAGTAAAGACTGGGATTTCTGATCTCCTGTGGAGAAAGCCTAGGAAAAAGACACTGAGTGGAAAAGATTCCTGGACAAGCTCTTTGAAATTTCTGGGGAAAATCTGTAGTACACGTATCCTCCCTTGACATCTCAGGAAGAAACAAACTTCCTCCTGTGTGAAAACTGTTTATTGGAATTTAGGTGAACATGATTTTCTTGAAATTGCAGAGAGTCTTGGCTCACATGAGGGGAGCTTCCCCTCTTAGAACTAGCCAGTTTTCACCTAACAGTGCTGCAATCTACTTTTTTATTTTATTATTCTATTATTATTATTATTATTATTATTATATCATTTCTTATTTTAAAAATATAATATTTATGTACTTCATTGGTCCTGCATTTGCACTCCAGTTTTTTTTTTCTTTCAGCCCTCTATCTCATTGCAAAGACATACACTAGTTGATTTCACTCAAATTCAGGGTGTATTCACTAAGCACACTATGATTTTACACCACCATTTTTCTTCCATGGTATACCTTTTTGTAGTCTTAAATGGAGACTCTATTTATTGTGTGCTCTCATATTTAGGTAAAATAAAGAAACTTTTTTCTTACAACTTCATTACATTATAAAACTAGTTTTCCATTCAATAAAAGTTTCCAAAAGAAATATAGATTTCTTTTCTTAACAATATATTTTCCCTGTGGTCCTTCTATACTGGTTTATAAGCTCAGTAACCAAAGGAAGGTAAAATTTTCCCTATTTGCAGAGGATGTATGAGCTTATGGTATAAAATATGTCAGTTTTCAATGTGTAATTCTCTATTTTTAAAATCTAATGTTTTTCAACCTGGAAAATTGGGTGTCACCTTAGTGATTAAGAAATCTTTATGCAACTCATTATTGATATTCTTTTTGCCAGGATATGTCTCTGAGTCCTCCTCAGAAATACACTGGTCTTTTATCTGGTGATGCATATCAAAGAGTGGAATGGGGTATAACTAGACCTATAGAAGGTAAGACCATGTACTGTAAAATAACATTGGCTATGATCTTAATTTAAAACATAGACACTAATAGATTCAATTATTTGAAAAAATGAACTTAATAAGTATGTAGTAATAAAAAAAGAGAAATGGTAATACATAGTATATCTTATTAAGTTAGCAACAGATTAAATATTAAGTGTCTGTAGTGGAGTGAATTCCATTTCAAGACCTGTTTAGATCAGAGGAAAGTTTGGAAATAAAGAAGGGGTGGGGAGAAGAGAGAATGAAGAATACAAAGTTAAAGATCACAGACAAAAAAAAAGAAAAAGAAAAAGAAATAAGTGCACATTGTGAAGGGAGGTAAATTCAGATTAAACATTAGAAAGGAGAAGAGGAGAGCATTAGAAAAAATTTGTGAGTTTTTAGTACCAAAACTGTTTTGAGAGACACAGTAAAATTTTCCAACAGCTGTTTTCTTAATCAATATTGAAAAGTAATGAAGGAATAAATGCCAGATCATTAAGAGCTACATTTGGTTTGCCATAAGTAAATGTATGCCATAATTACTTCCTAGGAATGTAATTATGGTAAAGAATAATATAATCTGGAAATAAAAAGGGTAGGATATATCATGAAATGACCAGCAAATTATAACCTGATAAGATGTACACTGGAAAGATTATGAATGCTAATACACCTACAATTTGGGGAACACAATAGGAGGATTTCAAAGAGGCAAGTCAAGTTAGAGGAATTGGTAGAAGATTAATTACACCAAAGAATGCTCAAATTCTAGCAAATCATATGTTGGGGACCATATTCAAAATGCACATTCTCACTCAACAGGTCTTTGCTTACATTTCTAAAACATTTAAATTTGGTTCCAATGTTCTATACCCACACACTACATTCTGAGTTGCAAGGGAATGACCTACACTTTAAGAAGTCTAAAATGAAGAGCCATTGCATGTTAGTTCAGATATAACAAGATACAGTGAAAGCATAAATGTAGTTATAATTCCCAGCATGTCTCTGGGCAAAGGAAAAGGAAAAAAAAGAGGAAGGTATAACAATTATATTTCCATCCATGTATGGTGACACACCTATAATCCCAATGAATCCAGAAGCTGATGCAGGAGGATTGTAAGTTGAAGGCCAGCCTCAGAAAATTAGTGAAGCCATAGCAAGTTAGCAAGAACATGTCTCAAAAATAAATAAATAAATAGTGCTAAGGATGAGGCTTAGTCATATAGCACTGCTCGGTTATATCTCGATACATATATTTTAAGATACAGTTGCTGAAATGATGTTATTCTAGCCTGGAATCATATCCTTTCTTTGGGCTTACTAAATTGTAGGTCAAATGAAGGGACATGAAATATGGTTATAATAAAATGAATAATTCTAATAGGGTTCACTCAAGATATTTGCTATTACACTATTAATTCACTTTTGACATTGAAACTCTCATGGTCCTCCTTTATTTGTCTCACTGGAAATCGCTGTGCTCTCCACAATTCTGCATCTGGACTGGGGTATATGGATCCTGCTATTTATTATTCACTTTCATCAGAAACATAATCTGACTTTGGAAATTGAACTGCATGTTTTGTTATACTTACATTGCTTATTTGTCTTCATCTCTGTCATATGACTGTCCTAAAAGTGAAAAGAAGAAACATAGAACACCCAAAGCCAAACTAAATTTTATCAAGTAAATTTTACCAGAATCAGCTTCATAGTAATTCAACAGGAACATTATGGTGGTTTTGTCACATTCAAATATTGTTGCTTGCTTTTCAGTATCTCGGGATTCGAGTGATGCCTGGAAGGTAAATCATCTTCTATGTTTGTGTTAAGTTATTTTATTTAAGTTAAATTATGTTATTTTATATTGCATTTTCTATGTTAAATTAAAATATTATATATGTATATAATAATAAGTTATATATTGTATATGATAATATATAATAACATGATATATCATTTACGTTAAATATAGTATATTATTTATGTTAAATTATTCACTGAAAACTGGATTCAGTACACAGTATTTACTAATTATTTTGTCTGCAAGGAGAATGAGAATGCCATGAAACGCAAAGATTTTCTTCCATTTAAAACAAGGAGGGAAGCCTGGACAAAACAATCAGGTAATTTTTGCAGTACAATTTTCTGCAGAGAACTATAATAAACATCTAAGATGCTAGTGGACTTTACACTCGTTTCTTTTTTAATGAAATATTTTGAGGGAATTTGGCCTAATCACATCAGTGCCTATGTGTCTATCAACCTATTAAATTTTTTCAGGAAAAGCATATAAATATTGTTAAAAAAGAACTATGTCAGCTGTTTCTACAATCAAAATTTCCAACATTATATCTGTTTTTTAGGATTATGAGGTGGTTTCTCTTTCTCTCCCATGTTTTAAAAAGCTTGTGGTAGAGCTGGACTATCATCTCAGATGATTGTGAGACCAAGGATAGAGATTTTTCTTGAAGTCAGTAGGTCAAGGCCAGTATGGGAAACACAGGAAAAGCACATCTAGAACAGTAAAAACTCTATCATGACACTGAGTAAATCTACTAATTTCATGGACATTTGTTGGGCTATATGCAAACTATATTCCATGCCCTTCACCCACATATGGTCATATCTAAAGGAAGTATTCACACAATAGAGTATCACAAATTTTAATTTATTCATTTCCTATAAAATAAACATTGTTTGTGGGAGAACACTCTTTCCTACAATTTAGACTAAGAGATATAAATCCAAAAATACTTTTTTTTCTTACATTTTTGGAGACTGAATCCAAATGTTTTAAGCAGTTACTTTCCCACTGAGTTTCACCCAATGACTTCATGGAATTACTGGTCAGCTTGATATATCCAGGTTCAAGGAAAATTGCCCACCAAGGATGTAAATGAATTCCCTCAACTTAGGAAGATATTGTCATGGGAGAATCTACATGGCAAATGAGAGCAACATTTATATTTCTTCTGTTCTATTATGCATCTCAATGGAAATCTCAAGTAACAATCATGACCAGAATCTCATATCCAAGGAGCCCAGATTCTTACATTGTTCAATTAATTAGAATCATCCTACACACATCATTGGAATTTTCTGTCCTCTATATTTCTGGAAACATTCCCTCAATTCAGGCTTGCTTGAACTTCACACTGCTCTGTGGCCTTCTCATTATTCAACTGCTTTTATGTGCATGCCCTCACATTCCCCTACCCACAGCATTAAGTGTGGTCTAACTACACTGCATATATGACCATCAACCCTCTTTACATTGAGACTATCAAAGCCTCTTAAATTTGTAGAAAACATTCAGAATACTAATTCTTCCTACCTCTGCATCTTTAGCATTTCCCTACTGACACTGTTCTCTGGATGTTCTCCTCACCAATCCCCATAATTACTAAATATTGTCCCCTTTAACACTTTCTTCTATATCATGCTAGAGCCTTCCATTCTCTCTCTATTTCCTGCCCTCTGTCTCAAAACTGCCCTCCTATGTCAGTGTTCATATCTATCTTTAGAAAAGGCACCAACACTGACACCTGTTATCTCCTCCAGCTTTACCACAAACTCAGTTACGTGTGGAAATAAATAAACTGTTGAGACAATATGATGTGAAAGCAGCCCCTTCAAGTGTAGGAGCCAAGGGACTAGAAAGGGAAAGGAATAATTTTCAGGTCAAGAGGTTATTCTCCAGTGTCAAAGCTGATTCACTGTGGGAGGTAATCCTAGGAAGAGAAAATCAATTTATGTCTGGAATGTTAAGGACAGTCAGAGAACATTCACCAAACAGTGTGTGTCCTAATAGAAAAAAGAAAAGATAAAAACAAAAAGATAAATGTCAGGAAAGGAAAATAACAGAAAGGAAAACTGCATTCTTTTGATGAACTTGTAATGGGATCGATGACTTGGGACAACAAAATTGATGTCCAATGGTTGTTGAAACCTTATTATTTGGGTGAAAAGATATTAGGCAGTGTGATGTTTCTTGTTTCTTGGCAATTTAAATTTTTTTTCATGACATTTTCTTTTACTTTGAGTAGAAGAACTTCTGACTTATAATATGCATTGAACCCCTAGTGTCTCCCCAAGTGGTGATATGAAGTACTAGTTCAATAGAATTACTCCTCAATGATCTCAATATATACTGGGCACAAAGGGACACATGTTTAATTGCAAATTTTTGTAGACTGATTCAGTCCACGGGAAGTTTTTCAGCCAGTTAGGGCACTTTGTAGCAAACCTGTCTTCAAATAAAAAGGCCTGGAATAAGGACTTAAAGTAAGTGCTACTATTCCTGCCAAAGATACACAAGTTCCTGGGTCCTATCCTCAGATCCATATACAAATAACAATTTTAAAAGTTTTAAAAAAATAATTATTCACCAAAAAGTAAGCTTCAATATAAATAAAATTTAGAAGATAAAAATGTTATTACTTTTTATTTGCACAGATTTTTACACATTATAACTGTTTAATAAATCTATACATTTTTTTTAGAAAAGTCACATTCTGACATATTATTGTCTAAAACCTCTGAGACACCTGATGGAACTGGACATAACCAGAAGTTGGTATGTAAATATGTCAAGTTAAAATTCTGGTTTATTCATCTTTTTCTTGCTTTGGAAGATAAATTACTCCAAGTGAATTTACTTTAAAGGATACTCATTTGGGTATAAAAATAAAATTTAATATTAAGTCTAAAAGTATTTAAATTACCATGAGTGAAAATAGCTTTAGAAATCATGGCAGCCTAAAGGTAAACTTTAGCATAGCAAATCAGCAATATTTAAAAATATTGTTTGCTTTTATCTGTGTAGCATTTTTAAATGATGCAGAATAAATTGCAGACTTAGGACTAACCAGTTGAAAGTATGAAGTGGTCATTGTACACATTCAAGTTAAGTCATCATCATTTCCAATGGCTTAAAATTTTAGTTTTACATTGTCTCTCATTCATGCAGAGGTTAAAACTTTCATTTTCTCTTGACTCCAGTGTCTGTGTTGAGGCAGATAATCAGCCCAAATCAGACGCAAAACTGCCAGTTAATAGAATCAAAATCAAAAGGATGAGTCCTTTGCTATTAGGATACAAATGGTAATGTCCTAGTTCAATTACCTTGATGTAAGAAATCAATAGGATCAATAAATATTTTTAATCCTACTATGTTAGTGGATAATAGAAAAGGAACATGGATGCAGTTATTGGGAAATTATGAAAATTTTGAAAGTGTCATCTTGTCTCCTTGTGTGTGTTAGTAGGCTAAAATTTTGCATGCATTTTGGTGGACCTTTTGTCCACTTTTACATATGTCCTTCTACTATGCAGATTTATCTTTGGAGTATGTCTTATGCAGGTTCATATCTCAACATAAAGTCTGCCACTGAGCATATCCTATGTTCTAGTTTCACTCACCAGTATCTCTTTAAGGGAAGAGAACAGCCATTGGCAACAATCTAAGCTTAAAGAAAACATGTATCAACTATTAATTAAATAAATATAATTAATTATCTCTAAAACACTACAAACTGAAAACAAGGTTTATAAATAACAATGTGCACTTGACTAAAAATACATGCATCGATGATAACAATATCTCTAGCAAATCAAAACTACTCTAAATGTACATGCTGAACTCTTTTGTTCATTGCACTTTGGCCACACCCATAAAAGCTGAGAGAACTTTTCAAGTTGCACAGCAAAACTCACTCTCAGTACTTGTTTTGTACTTTGATATGTAGGTCTATCAAATGTAGAAACTGCCTGGCATGTCCTTTGGTCCATGGAGGCTGGAGACAAGCCTCTAATTCAAAGATATCTTCTGGATTTCTGCAGTCAGAGACCTTGGAGTGTGCAATACTCCAAGTCTGTAAGGGTTTTCATTGCATGCTCTGGGAGCATGCAGATATAGCATGTTTGCAGAATCTGTGACTTCTTCTGGTGAATGTTAGAAATTATCACTGGAACCAATTCTACCCTAGTTTTCCTGGACTCTTCTATCAATTGAATTCTCAAACACCCCTTTGCTCACACTATCATTATTCTCAAAGGATTCCTTTGAAAGAGGCAGTACCCCTGTGGACCTGTGCTCTTGAATCTCTTCAGCAGGCATACACACATTTTTTGATCAGAGTTTTTATCACATTCCTGCTAGTCCATTCCCAAGGCCCATACAGTTTAACATCCAATGTTCTTGGAGGTAAGCGGTCTACTGCATCTTACAGGTATAAACATGCAGTGGTTCCTGATCTCTCATACAGAGAGTCCATACAATAAGGCCCTTCTGAAGTTGTTTTGACCTCAGGATTCTATTGAAATTGCTAAGGAGACTCTCCAAATATTTTTTGGTCAACAATGAGGCAACAATTCCAAATGCTCTCAGCAGAGTTGATTGACTGTACCTGATATATCTGCTCATGTTTTGGTTCTGCATGCAGCCAGTTTTCAAGAAGACGCATCCCTGGCACTTTTTTTTACAGAGCTACAACCTCCCCACTACCATTTGAATTGATCTCATGCAGTTTAGATAGACCACAGGGCTATGCTCTACCTGCACAGAGCACTCAGCAGATGTATGTCTCATTTCCTCACATATATCTTCCAGGATTTTTGTTGTGGGTGCCTTTAACTCATTGCTTTAAAAGACAAAGATCAGTCTTAGAAAGTCTAAAAAAAGAAAGACCTTTTTGTTCTGTTATCTCTACAAGAAAGCCTAGATAAATGAACCTGAGTGAAGAGGCACCTGCATACATAATCCAATTCTCTTTAGAAGATTGCGCAGTGAATCCAACTCTACTTGACACATTAGGCAGAATCTAATACTGTTCTTTTCTGAAAATGTTGTATTGGAATTGGGAAAATCTGTATAACATTGCAATTTTTTTCTATAAACTGTTATCCTTTAGTAAAATGAGGAAAATTTTGATGTTATAATTTTTATACTTAGAAATTGCAGGGCCATTGTATATATTATATGGGGATTAATTTGGATATAATGATATATCATGAAAAACTAATTTGCTCAAATTCAGTGTCCAGTGTCTGCACATGTTCTTTATACATCCTTCTGTTGATGGGGTGGGGTACATGGCTATTTCTGTGATATTTTCATTGAGACCAGCACCAAACATTGAAGTTCTTGTGTTAAGCAAGTATGCTAGTTTTATAAAGTTAGGATGCAGGGCAACAAGTTGGAAAGGTGGGTCATATTGTGGTCATATTCCTAGTATCCTGAGGAATCTTCATACTGCTTTCCATAGTGGAAGTCCTAAGTTTAGTCTCACAGTGTATGATTATGATTATAATTATGATTATGATTATTATTATCCACATCCTCACCAGCACTTATAATTTGAGTACTTGATAAGTGCTATTCTGAATGGGTGAGCTGAAATATCAATGGAGTTTTATATATTTTACCCTCAATATTTTGAAGATAAAAAATTTTTCATAATTTGCTATGCAATTTGTGTATCTTGTTCACAGACATGCCTATCTATTGCTTTTCTCTATTTTCTAATTTGGTTGGTGACATTCTCTTTAGCCCACAGAGGGGAGATTCGTCACTTTTACCCAGCTAATTTCCCCTGGCACTGCTACAGTCTATTTCCTCTATGATTGCATATTATATTTCATCTAATCACGGGCTCTCTGTAGTGGCTCTCCAGTGTTTTCCTTCAGCGTGTGTTTTTAATATGTAGCAAAACATTGGTTAACCTTGCTGACTTCATCTCTGGAAATAGTTATCACACTCTATGATCCTGTGCTGCCACCTTTCTCTACCAGAACACTTGTTAGTTCTTTCTTTGAGGAGAATTGTTGCATATTCTGTCCAAATTGCATGTGCTGTTACATGCAAGTAAAATGTAGACATGTATTTCTTACTTCCTTCTACATTTTCTAAATGAAATTTTTAACTCCATACATATTTAATTGAAATACATGAAATTTTGGAAGGTTCTGATGACTCAAATGAAGCAAGTATACAGTAGTGTTTCATTTCTACACAAGGTGACAGAATTTGAACTCTCTTATCACATCAAGTACCATAATTTAACACTAAAAAAGGCCATATGGTGCTAAAAATGTTGCATTCTGATTTACATCAAGTGCATTTATATAAACAGTTTTAAATATATTTTCTCTTCTTGCGTGCATAGATTTGGTGGGTAATGGAATGATTGCTATTAAATACTTAAGTTAGTTGTTTTAGATATAGACATGCCATTGACATTGTTGTCAGAGAAAAACATTTCCCATGTCCTCATTAGGGTTTTACCTCATCAGCAGCCAGATGAAGAGAAGAGCTCAGCTTAACCTGTAATGTGTAGGATAGAGTCTTTTATGGAAATATTTGTTGCTCCAAATGTACTTGTATAATTTTTAATTCCCATGATTTCACATTTAGAAATATGGTGATGTCCAAATATGATGATGAAATCTTTATAAAATTCATTATTAACATTAATTTTACCAGAGTGTCTCTGATAAACAGTCAAAGGATTATGCTTCTAGTATATCTGGTATGTCCCATCAAAGTGCAAAGAAGAGAGAAAATGAATATATAAAAAGTAAGTATATATATATATATACATGAATGTATGTATGTATGTATGTATGTATTTATACAATACAAAATAGTTTGGAGAGAATATTGCCTTCATTCATGAGCAGTAGTCTATTCTTATTGTTTTAATAATGTTCCTTTTAAATAGCTAGAAAGAAAAAAGTAAGGCAATATGTGGCATATCCTATTTTATTTCATTCACAGAATAAATTAGGGGTATTGCTAAAAAAACTGAATTATGAATTGCATTTTGTTACATGTTATGATCACAAGAGAATCAAAAAATTGAGAAGAGGAAAGAAGAACTGAGAAATATAGTTAGTACAATGAGTCAATGAAGAAAAAAGAAGTAGTTGTACTCAGTGGAGGAAAGAAAATTCAAATCACCTATGAGAAGGAAAATAAAAACAGGGTTTTCAAAATGGGGAAGAAATATAAGTTTCCATTTCAAATATTGATTAATACATACGTAAAATTATTTCAATCTTTCTTAGTATGTTTTGAAAAAAAATGAAGAGTGAAGAACTAATCACTCATGCCTAAGCTCTTTTAGCAAAAAATGTTATGTATGTACAGATTTTAATGAATGCAAGATGTTGTTACTACCTATAACAACAAAATTATATAGGGCAGAAACAAAAATGGGAATATAAAGAAATATGAATGGTTATAGAGTGATGTCCAAACCACAGATATCTAAAATTCCCATTGGAAATATTATGGCTCCATTTAGACTTTCATTTAGAGGGACTTCATAGGGAGGAACTGAGAGATAAATTCATGTTAAAGTCTGAGAAGTGGAAGAAGACCAAGTTCACACTGGGAATCTCAAACTGCTATGCATTCACTGTTGGGGACCATGTTCAGAAGCTCATTCTGAGGCAGCAGATCTTTCCTTCCACATTTCCATTATAAAAAACATTATATTTTTAAACTCTGATAAACATTATTTGCTAAGGTCATTTCAATTAGCCTCATCCACAGACATTATTCACAGCTAGGGAACTGATGTCCTTTGGGAAATGTAAATGAACCCTATTTGTTCCTATACTTCAGGAGATAAGCAGATGAAGTGTAAGCATACATCTTGCTTTCCTGTGAGGATATATCTTGGAAAGAGGGAAGGTCTCAAAAGACAAAGACATACAAATTATACTTCCATGATACATTTCCTATATAGGGAGGCAAGCAGGAGTGGGAATAATTGAACCAAAGAATGTAAAATTTACAGTTTCAAACACAAGCCTCTAGAAGTTGCTTTGGAAATGTTTAAAGGAAGGGAAAAATGAAGAAGGAACCAAAGAGTTTTCTATGTAATTTTGGAGGGAATCATGTTGAAACTGAGAGAAGGCAGCCCAACTTCTTTCAGTTTATCTGCCTTCACACCAAAGGTGAGACTATTCCTTGTCCAGAGATGATTGGATCCAGTATGGACTGGAAGAATTAGGGCAACTTGGAGCGAACAACTTCTCCCCTTCATACCTACCAGGTACCATGATATATGTGCCATCCATGTGATTCATTCAGCTGAGAAGCCTAGTGTTTTTGATGCTACTAAATTTTCTATTATTAATATTATTACTGAATTGGTGCTTTGAAATAAAATCCTGTCCCTGGACCTGCCACTAATGTACTTTATTATTGAGATAAATTCTCATCTCCAGATAGCTAATTTTCTGTTCATCCAGACATTGTATGAGAATACTTGAATAACTATCAAGATATGCCATGCCAGTTTCATTTTTTCTTCTAAAATCTTTAGTGAGTTTTCCCTTTCACACCAAGTCGGTGGTTATTCTTTGTATATCAATAACATTGAAGTAAGGGAGTTTATTTATATATGATCATTCTGCAAGTTTTCAGATTATGGTGGTGGTTTGTTTGTTTGTTTTGTTCTGTATTGTTTATTGTCGATCACTTCATTATGCAGCCTGTAGCTACAAACTTCTCATCTTCATAAGTATCAGGGACCACAATGTGTGTGGAATCCTTATGAGATAGACAGATGAGTTCATACTGTTTTTTATGTATTTATTGTAAAGACACCTAGTTGTTTACTTATTGGTTATGTTCCCTCAAAATGAAAACTTGGCCCTGAGCATTCTAGGAATGCACTTGCATTACTGAGCTCCATACTCATCCCTAGACTACTAATTTTCTGATAATGCAGCATTGCCATAAATACTTGAAAAGCTGACAAAAATCTACTAAACCAGATTCATTTTGTAAACAAAGTCTTTATTGAGTTTATACCTTGAAAACAAAGATTGTTATTCCTTGTATATATGACATTAACTTTGAAATAGAAATGTTTACTGATTTATGGTATTCTGTGAGCTTTCAGATCATTTTTCCTTTGGAATACCATATCTTAATTCTTTTTTAAAATATTTTTTTAGTTGTAGTTTAAAATATTGTATTTTTTAGTTGTAGTTGATATACAATAAAAATACCTTTATTTTTATTTATTTACTTTTCTGTGGTGCTGAGGATTGAATCCAGTCCCCTGCACCACTGAGCCACAAACCCAGTCCCCATATCTTAATTCTTTATGTTTATCGTAAATTGTTTCTTAGATGTGGGACCTGTATCTTCTCATGAGAGTGGGGTCAAGAAACTTGATATTGGTTAAACCAAAGGATAAAAGAAAAGAAATTTCATCAGTGTCCCACACGTGTATGATTAAAGAAACAAACAAACAAAACACCCCAAAACAAACAAAATAGCTTCTTCATATATTAGCTGGTATTCTAAAAGCATGTATCTAAACAAATTACTTCACATGAATTTCTTTGAAAAGAAATAGTGTTTATTTAGCCTGGAATAAAACGTAAGGATGGAAGAATGGACAAAAACTCTCAGATATGGGCTGGAATTATGGCTCAATGGTAGAGTGCTTGCCTAGCATGCATGAGGCACTGGGTTTGATCCTCAGAACCACATAAAAATAAAATAAAGATATAGTTTCCACCTAAAACTAAAAAATAAATATTAAAAAAATATATATCAGGTAATTTTTACAGTACAATTTTCTGCAAAGAGCTATGGTAAACATCTATAATGCTAGCACACTTTCCACTCATATTGTTTTTAATACAATATTTTGATAAAATTTGGCACAATAGACCAGTGTCTATGTTTGCATAGATGTATTGAAACTTTTTATAAAAAGTGTAAAAAAAGATTTTATAAAGTAATCAGTAACTCAGATGTTTCTATGTGAAGTTCTCAAACTGGAGACATTAACCCTGTTTGTGGGATTATGAGGTGGTTTTTCCTTCCCCACAATGTTGTAAAAAGCTTACTGGAGAGCTAGGGTGTAGTTTCAGGTAATTGTGAGACTGAAAAAACAGATATTGCTTGAACTCAGTAGGTCAAGGCTATTCTGTGAAACACAAGAAAAACACATCTAAAAACAATATTGACTCTTCTCTCACTAACCCCTCTACTGTAATTCATTTCTCCCCCTTGTATTTTTTTTCCCTTTTCCCTCACTTCCTCTTGTATGTACTTTTGTATACCCCTGAGGGTCTCCTTCCATTTCCATACAATTCCCCTTCTCTCTTTTTTTTCCCTCCCACCTCTCATCCCTGTTTAATGTTAATATTCTTCTCAGAGAAGAGGGGAGGGGATGGGGGGAGGGGGGATAGTAGAGGATAGGAAAGGCAGCAGAATACAACAGTCACTAGTATGGCAAAATGTAAATCAATGGATGTGTAACTGATGTGATTCTGCAATCTGTATACAGGGTAAAAATGGGAGTTCATATCCCACTTGAATCAAAGTGTAAAATATGATTTATCAAGAACTATGTAATGTTTTGAACAACCAACAATAAATTTACTGCTGTCCTCAAAAAAAAATACTGACTCTATTATAACACTCAGTAAATCACCAGATCCATCAAACATTTGTTCTGTTTATCATCAGTCCATGCTCTCCACAACTCATGGGTCAGATACTAAGTAAGAAATTATTCAATGTATAATCATACATTCTTCCTTTTAATCCCTTTCCTATAAAATGAATACTGTTTATGGGAGAAAATACTTTCTTGGAATTTAGACGAAGAGAAATAAACCCTAAAATACTTTTGTTTGGTCACATTTTATTGGTGTGTTTTGTTATAGGCTTTCCCTACATTGTTAGGGACCTTAATCCAAATCTTTTTACATGTTAAGCAGTTTATTTTCCACTGAGTTTCACCTACTGACTTCAGTGATTCCCTGGTGGGCTTGGTAAATCCAGGCTCAAGGAAATTGCCCACCAAGGACCTAAATGAGTTCCCTCAACATAGGAAGATATTGCCATAGAAGAAACCACATGGTAAATAAAAGCAAAATTCACAGTTTCTGTGTTTTATTACACATCTCATTTTAAACCTTGAGTAACAGTCAGGAGCAGAATCTCCCCACCCAAGAGCCCAGCTTTTAATTTGTTCACTTCATTGAACTTTGTTATACATGGGCCACTGAAATTCTTCCATTTTCTGTATATCTGGAAACAGTCCCTCCATTACAGCATTCAGGCCTGAAATGCTCTCTCTCTTTATTCATCTCTATTTATTCACATGCCCCTCACATTCACCAGCCCACAGCATTGAGAATGGTCTTGCTAGTCTGCATATATGATCATTGGCCCTCTTTAGATTGAGGATGTCAAGCAATCTCAAATTTTTTAGAAATAACTCATGATACAAATTCTTTCTACCTCTGTATCTTTAGCCCTTTTCATGTCTGAACTCTCCTCTGGAAATTATCGTCACCAATCCCTTTGTGTTCAGACAAATACTGTCCCACTAAACACTTGTCTCTATATCACGCTATAGATTTTTATGCTCTTACTATTTCCTGTGTCTTGATGATGTCCTCACTACTTAGGTCTCTGCTTTTTTCCAGAAAAGACACAAACCCTGGTTATCTCTTCTAGCTCTTCTAGCTCTTACCACATACTCAATCATGGATGGAAATATATAAAACTTTTGACACTAATATGATGTACAAGTGGCCCCCATAATTTAGCACCACATAAAAATAAAATAAAGATATTGTTTCCACCTAAAACTAAAAAATATCAAAAGCAACTATCAGGTAATTTTTACAGTACAATTTTCTGCAAAGAACTTTGATACACATCAAAGGAATAATTTTCAGGTCTAAGTAGTTGTAATACAGTACAAAAGCTGGTCAAGTATCTGAGGTAGCCCCAGGAGAAGCAAAACCAGTTTGTGTCAGGAATAACAGACATAATAAAAACTTATATGTATATATAAAACTTTCTGTGAATATATATCTCAAGAAAGAAAAAGAAAAGAAACATGAGTTCTCTTGATGAAGGTATAAATTGGAATTTTTATGATGAAGTATAAATGTGATCAATCATTTGGGCTGCCAAAATGATGTATAGCAATTGTTTATAACTTACCCTTTGGATGAAGAAAAAGAAAACATTGTGATATTTCTTGTTTCCATAGTAATTTTTTTGTGATTTTACCTTGAGTGAATGAACATGTGAATTATATGCATTCAACTTGGCGACACCCCATTTGTCTCCAAGTGGTATTTTGAAGTATTGAATCAGTAAAATTACTTTTTAAAGATCTCAATATATACTGGTACAGAGGGGGAATATCTGCAAATTCTGATATTTTATAAGTTGAGGCAGCCCAATGGCATGCTTTCTGCCAGAGAATCTTACAGAAAACCTGTCTGCAATTTTTTTTTAAAAAGGCTGGGATTTGAAATAAGTGCTACAGTTTTTGCCAACAATACACAAATCCCTGAATATAATATTCAGACCACACACAAACATAAATTTAAAGGTTTCAAAAAATAAATATTCACCTAAGAGTAAGCTTAAATTAAAATTATAGTTGGAAAACTTAACATATACTATTGTTACAATTATTCCTTTTATTTGTATAGATTTTCACAATTCTAATTGTTTAAATAGTTTAAGTAAATCTATTCATTAATCAACAGAGTCACATTTTGGCATGCCATCAGCAGAAGAGCAGGAGAGTCTCAAGGACACTGAAAATAACCGACAACTGGTATGTGAATATGTCAATTTAAATTCCTGGTTTATTCCCACCCACCCACCCCCCTCTTTTTTTTGCGCTCAGAATGTAAATTATGCCAAATGAAATGACCTCATAGAATACCCTTTTGTAATCCAAACATGATTTAATATTTAAGTCTAAAGAAAATAACTTGTGGTCAACATGCAAATAGCTTAGGAAACATAGTGGACTAAGGGTAAGTTTTGTAAGAGCAATTGAACAATTTTTTGAATAATGAATGCTTTTATCTCTGTAACCTCATTTAATGATGAAGAATAATTTTGAAACTTATAAATAGCCAGTTGAAATTATGAACATATATAACTTAGTTGCCACTGAAAACTCTTGCTTACTGTCATTTTTCTCAAAGCACCCATTTGAAAGAGGCAGTACCCCTGTGGATCTCTGTTCTACAAACTTCCCAACAGGCACAACCCATCTCTTTCTTATAAAAGTTTTCAGCCCATTTCTGACAGTCACTACTCTGAGTCCATATGATCAAGTTGAACATCTACCATCCTGTGAGGATAGCTGGGGTAGCTTCTTGTAGCTACAAGACATGTAGTGGTTTCTGATCTTTTCACACAGAGTCCCTACAATTGGACCCTTCTAAAAGGGTTTTGTAGTGAGGAATCTATTGGTTCACTAGGTGAGTGACTCCAACCACTGTGTGGTGGAAATGGGGGCAACTACTCCCAATGCCTCTCAGCAGAGTAGGTTGAATATCTTGAATGTCTGCTCATGTGTGTGATTTTGCATGCAGTCAACTTTCTACCAGACTCACATATGCCATGTGCTGTCATGACAGTTTTCTACAGACACATTTGTATCATAAGCTGCAAATACTGCATTTCAATGAAAGTGCCATGAGATACTTTAGATTAGGTAGACCACAAGACCATGCTCTAGCTGCCCAGATGTCTCAGCAAATCTATATCTGAGTTCTCTCATACACCCACCTTGATTGTTGTTGTGGGTTCCTCCAACTCACTGTTTTTATGCAATAGTTCAGTGTTAGAAAAGTTAAAAAAAGAAAGGCTTTGTTTTCTGATATCCCAGTAAGCATGCTTAGATAAAAGAGAGAAGAGGCTCCTATCATTTTTCTCAAAGTACCTGTTTGAAAGAGGCAGTCACTAGTGTGCATGCACTCAAATTCTGCCTTGAAGTTTCTGCAGTGCACCCATTTTTTTTTTACAAACTCGTTAGAATCCAAGTCTCTCAATGGGTAAGAAAGTTATATTTAAATTTAGAGTAATCTAAATTATGTTTCTATTTTTTTGTATAAAATATCATGTGTATAAAATAAGGGAGATTTTGATGATATAATATTTATATTTTAGAAATTTTTAGAGCATTGTTTTTATATATTATGCAGGTTTCATTTTGACATAATAGTGTACTATGAAAAACTAATATGCTCAAATTCTGTGCCAAGTATCTTCACACGAACTTTTTCAATTCTTTTTATGAACATCTGGTCCATTTCCCAAACTTTCTAATTATGATTTCCACTGTAATATTGAAGTTTATATGTCATGTGTGTATACTAATTTTAGTACACAGGGATAAATAACAAGGGGTGAAAAACCTAGGTCATATGGTGATTATATTCCTAGTATTCTGAGGACTTTCCATATTCTGTTCCAGAGTGGAAGTCCTAATTTTCAGTCTCACAGTGTATGATTGTTTTTCCCCACATCCTCCTCAGCACTTATTATTTGAATACTTGACAATTGTGATTCTGATAGGGGTGAGCTGAAGTGTCAATGGAGTTGTGAATGATATTTTCGTGAATGCTAGAGATGTTGAAATTATTTTCATATGTGTTTAGGAAATTTGTTTCTTTTTTTATTTTGAGACCTGTTTATTTATTGCTTTCCTCCATTTACTAATTGAATTGCTGAGATTCTCTTAAACCCACCAAAGGGGAGATTCTTCTCTTCTGCCCAGCTAGGTTTCCCCTGGAACTGTTGCATCTTATTTCATTTATGAATGCATTCTGCTTTTAAAAGCCAATATTTCTGGGGTTTATCTAATCACTGGCTCTCTGTAGTGGCTTTCCACAGCCCATTTTTTGTTATGCAGTCACACACATTTTACTCCCAACTATGAAAATAATCAGTGAGTAAGCACTGTATGATTCTGTTCTGCCATGTTTCTCCACTAGAACACCTTTTATTCTTTCTTCAATGGAAAATGTTGCATACTCTACCCAAATTGTGTGTGCTGTTATGTCCAAGTAAAATATATGCACATTTATTTCTACATTTTCTCCTTTGTTAAAATAATGAGATTTGACTCAGTAAATATTTTGCTGAAAGATATTAAATTTTGGAAGTGTCTGACAACTGAAATGAACAAAGTGAACAATGTTTCATTACTAATTCTGGTGATAGAATTGAAACTCTATTATCACATCAAGTATCAATTTATCACTAAAAATTTGGCCATCCATTATTTAAAAAGATGAAAGCTATATAACATGAAGTACATTTCTCAAAAGAGTTTTAAATAAGTATTCTACTGCATTTGTGGATTTGCTATGGAATGGAAATTTGACTAATTAAGCTGATGCTAGTTGATTTGGATGTAGGGACCTCAGATTTTTTTTCCAGGAAACACATTTCTTATGTCCTCCATCTGAGTTTTAACCCATAAACAGACAGATGAAGAGAAAAATTTAGTTTCATTTGGAGTGCATGGGAGAGTGTCTCTTATGGAAATTTTTGTTTCTCAAAAAGTACTGGTCTAAATTCTAATTCCCATGATTTAACAACTAGAAATATGATGATGTCTAAATGAAATGATAAAACCTGTATTCAACTCATTTTTGATATAAATTTTTTCAGAATGAAACTGAGCAACATCCACAGGTGTGTACTTCTGGTATATCTGATGAGTCCTATCAAAGAGCAAAGAAGATAGTAAATGGACCAGTACAAGGTAAGAACCTTATAGGATACAAAATACATTGGTGAGAAAATTGCATTAAAACATGAGCAACAGTATATTCTAATTGTTCACACAGTGCAACTGTTAAATATCTAATAAGAAAAAAAGTTAATAAGTGACATATCTTATTAGGTTTCATCCCACAGGTATTGCAAAGAAACTGAAATGTGAGTTGCATTTTTGATACATGCTTCAATCACAGAAAATTTATAAATAACAAAAAGGAGCAAAGAAGAGGGAATAAAAATTGAGAAAGGAAGTGACTATAGAGGGACTCAATGAAGGAAAAGGAAGAAGGTATAGTCAGTGAAGGAAAGAAAATTCAGGTCTCCTATGAGAAGGAAAAAGAGCAGAGCTTTCAAAATATGGCAAAAAACATGAGTTCCAAAGTTAAATGAGGCATAAAGTAAAATTTCCCCATACTTCATAAATTAGGAAATATTGAAGAAAAATTTGCACTTTATGTGGTTTTGTCCCTAAGTATAGAATCCAATATCCCACACTATAATTATTCTCAAAGGACCCCTTTGAAAGAGGCAGTGAATCTGTTCACCTGTACTCTACAAACTGTTCAACAGGCACTACACACCTTTTCCTTATCGAAGTTTTCAGCACATTCCTGTTAGTCACTTTAGGAAGCCCATACACTCTGTGTTAGCATTCAACATCCTTTGAGCATCAAATCAGACCTGATGGACTACATAGAAAAAGGAATAAATTCCAGGTCAAGTGGTTATCACCCAGTACAAAAGCAGGTCAACATATGAGGTAGCACCAGGGGGACAATATCAGTTTATTTGAGGAATAACAGGCACTATGAGGAGTGCTTCCAAAACCAGAGTGAATCCTAATAGAAGAAATGCAAAAAAAAAAAAAAAAAAAAAAAAAAAGGAAAAGAAAGAAGCAAGGAGTTCACTGGTAAATGTGTAACTGTGAACAACTTTATTTTGTTTTGTTTTGTTTTACAGACACCAAACATTATATGTTCTTTAAAAGTTATTATGAGGAAAAAAATAAACAGTGTGAAGTTAATTCTTTTCATTGTAATTTTCACATTTTTTTTGCAAAATGTCCTTTTTCTTTGAATGAGTAAAACTTTGAGTTATCATATGCATTGAACATGGTGACCTCTAGGGCCTGAAGTATAATTACTCTGTAAATAACTCAATGTGCCTAGGATAAAGAGGGGAACATCTATGACTTCAGATGCTAGGGCAGGCTGATGTCAGGTTTTCATTCAGCCAGGGAATTTACAGACCTCCTTTCTCCAAATATAAAAGGCCTGGATTTGAAGTGAGTGCTACAGTTCTTGCCATGGATTCACAGGTCCCTGGGTACAATCACTAGGCCCCAACACAAACAACAATCAAAAAGTTTCAAACAACATAAACATTCACCTAAAGTTAAGCTTAACTTAAAAATTATAATTGTGAGGATTAAATTATATGATCATTAAAATTTTCCCTTTTTAATTGGGTAGGTTTTCACTCATTCTAACAGTTCTAAGTAAAACTATACATTTGTCAACAGAGTCACATTCGGACATGTCATCAGCAGAAAAGAAGGAGAGGCTTATGGGCACTGAAAAAAGCCAGGAACCGGTATGTAAATGGGTCAGTTTAAATTCCTGGTGTATTTCTCTTTGCTTTGATTCCAGAAGGTAAATTAGGCCAAATGAAATGACCTCTTAGCATAGGATTTTGGGAATCAAACATCATAATTTCCACTCACATCTAAAAGGATTTAACTGGACATGAACATGAAAATAGTATTAGAAATCAAGGAAGCTTAATGGCAAACTGTTTTCTAGCAATTGAGGCAATTATTTGAATATTCTTTCAGTTTTTTTTCTATGTGATCTCCCTACATGATGAGAAAGTGAGACTTAAAAAAATCAGTAAAAAAAAGGAAAATATATAAATAAAATGGCCAGTGAACACATTCTTATTAAAAGATCATCATTCCCAAAGGCTCAAAATTTTAGTTTCCCATTACCAGTAATTCATGCATGGGTTAAAGATTCCATTCTCTCTCAACTCCAATGTCTACTCTAGGACAAGGCAGAAAATAGGCTTAATTAGAAACCAAACAGTATGTTAATGAAATCAGAATTTTTAGGAGGTATCCATCTATTAAGGTACAAACAACTTTCTAGTTCATTTTCTTTTTCTTTTCATGCAAGATCAATAAAATTACTAAATGTTTTTATTAGACCTCTTTAGTGGATGTTAGGAAGAAGACCTTGGATGAAGTTTTTGACAGTTTGTGGAATTTTGGAGGTGTCTTAATGCCTCTCTTTCTCCTGTTGCTTTTGTTATTTTTCATGCATTTGAATGGATTTCTCTTCCATGTTATGTATGTGTCCTTTAAGAGTGCAGGTTAATCTATGTGATGTGTTTGGAGCATGGCATATATTTTGGCATCAAACCCATAAATGAACATTTAACAAGCTATATTCACTCACCAGCATCTCATCTTTGGGAAAGAATAAGTTCTGGAAATAAACATACCTTTAAACAAAACATATATCACATGCAAATAAAATTTAGCTTTTAAATGATATTGAAAACAGCACAAAATTAAAAGAAGGAGTAGGTAATAATCATGTTCATCTTGCAAAACAAAAAAAAGCCTCATGGATAATAAGATTATCATAATAATTTTAAAAAGAACAGAGAATGAAAGTGGTGAGAGTAAACAGAGACTGAAAAGGAGATGAGGATCAAATTCAAAGAAATGATAATAGAAGGAGATTTCAAATGGAATAAAAAAGGGATCCAGCAACCAAAATATGAAATGAATGAAAATATATTAGAAAATCAGAACATGAAAAAAACAAATGACATGGAAATCCCATACAAAAACAAAGAAAAAACTGAAAAGAGCAAGAACAACTTCTTTAGATTTCACTTTTACTAAAGCAAATGATATGGAGACAATTTTGGGGGGTGTATTTCTAATTTTGGAAGCATATAGCAGGGGTTTTTGAGATGCAAAAATGGTTTATCAGGTTTTTGTTGTTGTTGTTGTTGTTATTGTTTTTGCACTAGCTTCAAACAGCCTACCATGATAGTGGAGGGTACAAGCTGATCTTCTTTGCTCCTTTCTCTCCCACACATCCCAGAGAATGCTGAGGGAACATTGGAAGTTGCAGAGGCAATGCACTCTTAGTATTAGTTTATGTACTCAGAGACGTGGGTCTATAAAATGTAGAAATTGCCTGATAAACCCTGTGGTCCTTGGAGGCTGGGGACTAATCTGTAATGCAGACCTCAATTATGGAATTCCTTACTCAGTGGTCTTATACTGTGCATGATTCCAAGTTACTGAGGCCTTTTCCTACAACCTCTTGGAGCATGAGAGACATGGCCTGGTTTCAGAATCTGTGACTTCTTCTGAGAACTTAGTGAAAATATCATTCTACTGATCCTGCCCAAGCACTTCTGGAACCTTCTGTCCCTTGAATTCTCAACTAGGAGTTCTTGCTTACTATTATTATTCCCAAAGCACCAGTTTGAAAGAGGCGATACCTCTGTGGACCTCTACTCTAGAACGTCCACAGCAGCAACACACATCTTCCTGATGAGATCTTTCAGCACATGCCTGTCATTCAGTAACCTGAGCCCATAAGTTCAGTAACAATTCAAAGTTTTCTGAAGATAGGTGGCTACAGCATTATGGAAATATAAGGTATGCAAGGGTACCAGATCTTTAACACAGAGTGGCTAAAATTAGACCCCACTGAGAGCCTTTGTCCTCAGAAAATATTGTAATTCTTAAGAGGGTGCCTCCAACTGCCTGTGTGATGTTAATGGGGGTAACTATTCCAATTATTCTAGTATTCATTTTCATGTTTATGTACTGCATGCAGCCTTTTTCTACCAGATTTAACCTTGGCACTTGCTGGAAACAAAATGATTCCATGACAGTTTCATGAGCTTCTATTCTTTTTTAATTAAATTATTTATCCACTCTAATTTGTTACACACAATGGCAAAATGCAATTCATTTCATATTACACATATAGAGCACAATTTTTCACTGATTGTAATGATGTATTATTACACCATTCGTGTCTTCATATATGTACTTATAGTAATGATGCCTAACTCATTCCACCATCATTTCTACCCCCTTGACCCTCCCTTCCCCTCCCTCCCCTTTGCCCTATCTAAAGATCTTTCATTCCTCCCATGCTCCCCACCCATCACCATTATGAGTCAGCATCCTCATATCAAAGAAAACATTCAGCATTTATTTTTCTGGAATTAGCTTACTTCACATAGCATTATACTCTACAATTCCATCCATTTACCTACAAATACCATGATTTTATTCTCTTTAATGCTGAGTAGGGCTCCATTGTGTATATATACCCAGGTTTCCCATGCCATTCATCTACTAAAGGGCATATGGGTTGGTTCCACAATTAAACTATTTCGAATTGTGATGCTATAAACATTGATAAGGCCGAATCCCTATAGTATGCTGTTTTTAAGTCCTTTGGGTATTAGCCAAGAAGTGAGATAGTTGAGTCAATCCTGATTTCATTCCAAATTTTCCAAGGTATCTCCATACTGCATTTCAGATTGGCTGAACTAATTTTCAGTTCCACCACCAATTTTAGTCTAATTGTGACAGAAACCACTGTAAACATTTAAGTAAATGTGTCTCATGTGTATACAGAAATTATTATACTCTGGAAATAAGAACAAGAATTGGGAAACCTAGGTCATATGATGTTCGTATCTCTAGTACTCTGAAACTCTCCATACTACATTCCAAATGGAAAGTGCTAATTTTCAGTATCACAGAGTATGGTTGTATATTTTTAACCATGTCCTCTCCAGCACGGATTATTTGAAGACTTTAAGAATGCCTATCTGACTGGCATGAGCTGAAATATCAATGGAGTTTTGGATGGTATTTCCTTGATTGCTAGATATGTTTAATTTTTTTTCACAAATATTGGTGAGGTAAGTATTCAGCTCTTCTATCAGAAGAAAAGTGAAAGTCAAAGACACTAGGATCCTTCCTCAGAGCAAAACATATTCTCATGACTTAGTTATGACCATCTTAAAGGATAGAGTGTTGGATGGTATTTCCCTGAATGCTAAATCTGTTTAATTTTTTTTTGTATTCGTAGGCAAATTGTATTTGTTGTTTTGAGAACTGTCTGTCTCCTGATTTCTTAATTTCTTAATTAAGGAGGTGAGTTTCTCTTCAGGTCACCAGTCAAAAAAATACTCTCTCACAGCAAGCTAGTTTTCCCTACCCCAGCTTTACACTATTTCTTCCACAAAAGCATTTTCTCTTTGAGTGCCTCATATTTCTGGTTTCATCTGGTCACAGGGTCTCCATTGTGTCACTCCTGTGATTTCCCACAGCCTATCCTTTTCTTCAAGCAGCAATGCACCAGTTCAAATGACTCCCACCTCTGCAAATAGTCAGCATTTCAGAGATGGGAGTCACCTTTCTCTAATGAAATACCTCTTAGTTTCTTCTCAGAAAAAAAGTGTTGCATACTTTACCCAAGTGTGTGTGCTGTTATGTTCATGATACATACAGACACATTTCCTCACTATTTTTTACTGTTTTAAAATAAGTTCTGACTTGGTAAATATTTTGCTGAAATGCATCAAGTTTTCAAAGTCTCTGAAAAATAAATGAAGCAAGTACAACAGTTTATCATTCCTACACAAGGTGACAGAATTGAAACTCTCATCTTACGAAGTATCATTCTTTCAGAATAAAAAAATTGGCAATTCAAATTTAAAATGCTATGGAACACCAAGTGTCATTCTTAAAAGTCTTTCAAAGCATTTTTAGAACTGCTGGGAAGTGCAAAGTTGGCTGATTATATACTGATGCTAGATGTTTTGGGTATATGCTTGTGAGTGTGTATATTCTGAGGGAACACAGTTCCTATGTCCCTTATCTTGACTTTATCCAATCAGTAGCCAGAATGACATATGAGCTCAGTTAACCTGAACTGCCTAGGACAGTGAAACTTGTACAATATATTCTTGTTCAAAATGCACTCTTCTAATTTCTAATTCTGATGATATCACAAATATATATATGGTGATAAGTAATATATGATGATGAAAACTTCATGCAACTTATTATTGGTATTACTTTCCCCAGAGTGTCTGTAAGGAACCTACAGAAGTTTGTGCTTCCAGTATATCTGTTGAGTCCTATACACAAGCAAAGAATAGAACAAATGAACATGGAGAAGGTAAGAATGACAAAAAATGCAAAAGACACTGGTGAGCATATTGCTTTAAAGGAAGAGCACTAAAATATTGTAATTGTTACAAGAGTGTATGTATTATCTAGTAAGGAAAAAGAAATATAAGGAGTCATATTGTATTAGCTTTCTGTCACAGGTTTAACTGGGGATATTGCTAAAAACATCTGAATTATGAGTTGCATTTTGAGACATACTTCAATCAAAGTAAAATAGAAATGAAAGAGAAGAAGAGGATATGAACACTGAGACAGGCATTAATTACAGGGAGTCAATGAAGGAAGAGGTAGCAGTTGGACTCAGTGGAAGGAAGGACTCTCAGTTACATAAGAGGGGGGGAAAGAGCAGCATTTTCAAAATATGAAAAGCATTTTTGAGATTCCAGGTCCAAAGCTTAATGAAGTGTAAAGTAAAAATTTTCCAACATTCCTGACTTAGTCACAGTTGGAATGGAATAAAATTGAGGAGTGAAGAAGAAATTCCCACATTATTATGTTTGTTTATCACAAAAGATTCTTCATGTATAAAATCTAATGACACCAAAGGTGTTGCTACTCTGTACAAAAAATGTATATGGTAGAAACACCAATTAGGAAAGTGGAAAGAAATAGAAATTGTTAGAGTGTTGTCCCCAAATTCACAGATTTCTAAAACTAAATTTGGAAAGATCATAGCTTGATCAAACTTTCATGTGAGGGTAACATCCTAGGGAGAAACCCAGAGGTACATTCAAGTTAAGGTAGAGGCAATGGATTCCAGCAAAATTTATCCTAGATCTCTCAAACTATAATGAATCATCTGTTGGGGCCATGATCAGAAGCTCATTGTGACTCAGAAGATCTTTCCTTCTAAATTTCCTTTAGATTCTGCGGTGATACCAATGATCCTGGTATGCCCACAGCATTTTTTTGTAGCCAGGCAAAGAATGTCCATTTGGGACAAAAAAAAAAAAAAAAAAAAAAAAACCAAAAAACAAAACAACAACAACAAAAAACACTAGTAGAAACTACAAACCAAGATAGAAGTAGATCAAGTGCCAGCATAAATATTGCAATAATTATGTGCGTATTTCTTAGGTAGTGGGGATAACAAAAAAGACAAAAATTTAAAAATTACATTTTTAAGATAAAATTGCTACATTGCCAGGCAGAAAGGAGTTCAAATAACCCATACAAAAAAAACACAAAATGGAAAGAAAAAAGTCTCCTGCTCTAGAGGGTTTTATGAAAAACTAGGAGAGAGGCAAAATGAGGAAGAAAATAAAGAAGTTAGCAAGCAAAATTTGGAGGGGAAAATGAGAAAATGCAATTCAGCATTTTTCAGTGTGCCTGCCTTCAAACCAAAAGTGGGATGATTCCTGGTCCCCAGATGATTGAAACAAGTAGGGACTGGAAGAATCAGGGCAACCTGCTGTACAAATCTGTCCATCACACCCACCAGCCCCACCATGTGTGTAGCATCCTAAGAGAGATTTAGATCAGTGACCAAGTGTTTTTGAAAATTTGTTTTTTTCAAAGATAGTTTTGTTGATGATGATGACGATGATGATGATGATGATGATGATGATGATGATGATGATTTTGGTTCTTTGGAATGAAACCATGTCCCTTTGTGCTACAGGAATACATTCCACTCCTGTGCTAAATTCTGATAACTAATTTTTGGATCGGCGAGCACACTCAAAAAAATGTGTGAAATCATGACTGTATGTGTTATGGCAGACTCATTTTTAAACTAGAATTCCTTATGGAATTTATTCCTCTAATACTAAGACTGTTACTAATGTGTTTATATGACAGTCTCTTGAGTCCTGTCAATTCTGCCTGCTTTTGGATCACAGATTGCTGTGGATGACCATATCTAAATTCTTTATGCTTTCTCATATTTTTTAAGATGCAGGACCTGTATCTTCATACAAGGGTGAAAAGGGTAACATGATATCCACTAAAACAGAGGAAGCAGGATTAGAAGATGTGCCACGGTCCCAGATGGGTATGAAAAAACTATCATGTTCATATTAGCTGTTATTCTAAATGCATATATCTGATCCAATTAGTTCAGGCAAAAAAAAAAAAAAACTGATAAGAAATAAAATACACCTTGTCCTGGATCTTGAGGTAGAGGATACTTAGGTATAATAAAATGGATTAAACAATTCTTAGGTCACTTGACTTATATGCTGCCATCTGACTACTTCAGCTTTGACATTGAAATTCTCTGGATTCCTCTTTCCTTCTCTGAATACAGATCTCTGTGGTCTCCAGCATGCTGCATCTTCACATTTGTATATGTACCCTTGCTGAAGTATTCATAATGATCACAATGGTGATCTTACCATTTGAAACTTAACTGCAAGACTTATTTACTAAAGATATATTGTCAATATTCATTTAGAACATTTCAGTCTTGTGATCAACAAAAATACCCAAACTTAAAATTCCAAAGCTAATGTAATCTTTATCAATGCTAACAAAAATAGTTATCACGTGAACTGAGCTCTGTACTCACTTAGTAGGAATACAAGTGTGTGGGGTTTTTTATATTCAGGTTTTATTCATTATGTATTTCACGTCCTTTTCAGTATCTAAAGACGTACATGCTTTATACAAGGTAAATCATCTTCTATATTTATGTTATATTTTTAAATGCATGCTGTATGCACTTTAAAATATTCATGTATTATCTTGTCTTCAAGCACATCAAGCCTACCATTAAAAGCAAAGATACACCTCTCAAAAAACAAAAATGGTGGAAGCGAGAAGTAAAACAGAAATCAGGTAACTTTTGCAGTACAACTTCTATACAACCACCTATGATTAAACCTTGCAAATGATAGCAAACTTTTCACTCCTGATATATCCATTTGTGCCGTGTGTTGGGAGGATTTGCTCCATCAGGTCTGTGTTGGTGATGCATGCACATTTCAAAATATTTCTGTAAATCTATGAGGACAAGATGTTTTAAAATAACCAATATCATAGGTGTTTCTGCAATCAAACTTTCCAAATCGGAGTCACGACACTTGTCATTTGGATTGTGAGGCTGATTTTTCTTCCCTCCCCAATTTCAAAAATAGGTCCAGGGGAGCAGGATTGAAATCCAGAATCCTGAGATTATGAGGACTTGTATTTTTCTTGAAGCCAAGATGTCAAGGCCGGTCTGTGAAATACAGGAAAATCTAATTTAAAAGACAATGTGCACTCTACCCTGACATCTAGTGTATCAACCAACTGGATCAAACTTGCTTTTATGCTACTTAGGTACTGACTTTGACAACTCTTGTGGTCAGTTTGAGGCAAGAAATAATAAAATGTATGATCATATATACTTTAGTTTATCCCTTGCTTCTAAAGTGAACGCTTGCTGGTGAACACTCTTTCCTGAAATTTTATCTCAGAGTAATCAATCCATAAATTCTTCCACATCCCAATGGAGTCTTTGCTCATTATTCTTTGACTTGTTGTTTGTCTCTTACCTCTGTATGGTAAAAACAGAACCCAGATCCTTTTGAAGACATTCCTTCATTCAGTCCTGCATCAACCCCATAGTGCACTTTTGCATTCTCTTTATTCATCTCCATTCTTGATCATGCCCTTCAAGCTCATGTGCCCACAGATTTGAGATACTTCCAGCTATATATGGATTCATGGCCTAGATGAAAGTGTTTGCTATGTGTCTGTCAAACCATCTCAACATTTTGAGGCATCTTTCCTAATGCAAATTCTTCCTAACTGTATGTTTAGCCCGTTTCTACCTGCATGATCTTCTGGCAGTTTTCACCAATTCCTGTATCATCAGACATATACCGTCCCCCTTAACTCTTGTCTCTATGTCATGCTATAGCCTTTCACATTTTCACCATTCTCTGCCTCTGGCTGATGGCCTCACTCCTCAAGTCTCTGTTCATCCCTACATCTAGAAAAGAAAGCATCCACGCCAAGTGTTATTGCCTCAGGCACTTACCTGACACTCAATTATGGGGTCTTCAAACCTGTGTGTTGTAAAAGTATCTCCTGAAGTCCAGGAACTAGTGAAGTAGACAGAGAATGAATAACTTACAGGCCAACTGATTATTACTCAGTATAATAGTGGGTCATGGTCTGAGGTAGCTAACACCAGAGAAGCGAAAACAGTTTATGTCAGGAATAATAGGCCCCATGAGTAATGCTTCCAAAAACAGAGTGAATCCTAAAAGAAGAAATGCAGCAAAAGGAGAGGAACGGAATATGTGGTTCACTGTCAAAAATATCACAGTGATCATATATACACATGCTTTTTGTTGACACCAAAGTTACATTCAGTGGTTCATTGAAAATTAGTATTAGGAAAAAGACATAGTAAACAGTGTGAAGTTTCTTCTTCCCATTGTAATTTTAGCATTTTTTCTGCAAAATATCATTTTTCTTTGAGTGGTTGAATCTTTGAGATATCATGTGCAATGAATATGGTGAACTCTTGTTTTGTTGAAGCATTAGGTTAGTAAAAACCCCTGCTAAATCTCTCAATACACCCTGGGATTCATCTGTAATTTCAGCTTAGTTAGAGACTGAGGCAGGCTGATGTCAGGTTCCCAGTGACCCAGGGAATATTCACTCTGTCTTCAAAAAAATAAATAAATAAATACAAATGAAGGCCTTTTATTCGAAGTAAGTACTTGCGTTCTTGCCAAGGATACACATGGCTCTGGGTACACCCAACAAGCTCACACAAGAATCCAGGAATTTCCAAAAGCATAAACATTCACCTAAAATTAAACTTAACTAAAACGTATCATTGTGAAAATCAAATTGTATGATTATTACAATTATGTTTTTAGTTGGCTAGATTTTCACTCAGTCTAACTTTTTTAAGTAGTTTAATTAAGTACATCTATGCATTTACCCCCAGATTCACATTCCCATATGTCATCAGAAGAATTGAAGGAGAGGGTTGATGGCATGGAAAAAAGCCATGGACAGGTAAGTAAATTTGTCAATTTAAATTCATGGTCTATTTCTCTTCTTTGATGGGAAGGAAATTATGCCAAACAAAATGACATCACACAATACATACTTAGATATCAAGATCACAATTTAATATTTAAGTCTAAAAATGTAACACAACATGAACATGAAAATAGCTTTAGAAATCATGTAAGCAGAAGCTTAAAAGTAACCTTCATCTAGTAATGTGAGGAGATTTTTTGAGTATTGTTTCAATTTTCTTCTGTGTGAACTCCTCACATAATGAGGATTAAATCTAAGACTCGGAAAGATCCAGTTGAAAGTTGGAGAGTATATAATTGAAATGGCCAGTGAACACATTCATGTTAAAGATCATCATTCCCAAAGGCTCAAAATTTTAGTTTCCCATTACCAGTAATCCATGCTGGTATTAAAGACTCCAATCTCCCTACACACTCCAGTATGTAGGCTGAGGCAGGAAATAGACTTAAAGGAGAAACCAAACAGCCTGTTATAGAATCAGGACCTTTCAGGGTGTATCCGTCAATCCTGTTAGAGTACGAACAAAAACTTTTAGTTCCTTTACTTTTCATGCAAGAAATCAAGAAAATTACTAAACATTTTTATTCCACCTCTGAAGTGGACATTAGTCAAAAGAACTTGGATGCAGTTCCTGGGAACTTGCAAAAATTTTGTGGTATCTTAATGCCCTATAGTTTAGGAGCAGAATTTGCAAGCATTTCAGTTCAACTGTTATGTATGTGTCCTTTTAGTGTACAGATTTGTCTTTGGGATGTGTTTGGGTCAGGCCATCATGTTCAGAATCAAATGCCCAAATGAGCATATGTAACATACAATATTTACTCACCAGTATCTCATCAAGGTGAAAGATAACCCTCTAGGAACAATCATAGCTTAAAGCAAAACATGCATATAAATAAACTGTATATTTAATGTGGTTTCTATAATACTTAATAATTAATCGAAGTTCATAGGAAATAATAATACTCGTAAGACTAGAAAAAAGTCATTAGTGACAATAAAATTATCATGATAAATTTTAAAAAGAGCAGATAATGAAAGTGGTGATAGTAAGCAGAGATTGAAGAGGAAATGAGGATGAAATACAATATTAATGAGAATAGAAAAGAATATAAAATAAGAATGAAAATGTAATAAATGAAACAAAATGAAAACTGAACAAAAAATCTTAGAAAATCATATATATTGTGAAAAAAATGGCACAAACAACATCATGAAAATCTTCACAATTCCCTTAAACTAATATAACTGAAATGGAGACACTTCTGTCCAGGATTTCTAATTTTGGAAATCTAAAGCTTTTTATGGTTTGGAGGATGCAAATATTGTCCATCAGTTTCTTTATCTGCTCTAGCTCAAAAAGGCCTTCCCTGACATTGGTGTGATCAAGTGGATCTCCTCTGCTCCTTGCTCCCCAACACCTCTCAGATAATGCTGAGGGAACTTTGAAAGTTACAAAGCAAATTACTCTCAGTATTTGATTTTGTACTCAGAGACATGGTCTATGGATGTAGAAATTGCCTGATAAACCCAGTGATCCATGAAGGCTGGGGACTAATCTGTAATGCAGACCCCAATTATGGAATTCCGTTCTCAGTGGTCTTTTTTTAAAAGAGAGAGAGAGAGAAAGAGAGAGACAGAGAGAGCGAGAGAGAGAGAGAGAGAGAGAGAGAGAGAGACACATACACAGAGAGAGAGAGAGAGAGAGAGAGAGAGAGAGAGAGAGAATTTTCTTAATATTTATTTGTTAGTTTTCAGTGGACACAACATCTTTGTGTGTATGTGTTGCTTAGGATCAAACCGGGACCGCATGCATTCCAGACGAGTGCACACCGCTTGAGCCACATCCCCACCCCAACTCAGTGGTCTTGTACTGTGCATGATTCCAAGTCACTGAGGCCTTTTCCTATAATCTCTTGAAGCATGGGAGACATGGTCTGGTTTCAGAATCTGTGACTTCTTCTGAGAACTCAGTGAAAATACCATTCTACCTGATTCTGCCCCAGGACTCATGGGATCTTCTGTCCCTTGAATTCTCAACTAGCAGTTCTTGCTCACGTTCATTATTCCCAAAGCACCAGTTTGAAAGAGACAGTACCGCTGTGAACCTCTACTCTACAGAATGTCCACAGCAGCAACACACCTCTTCCTGATGAGAGCTGTCAGCACATGCGTGTTACTCACAATTCTGAGCCCATACGAGTAACCAACTAAAATTGTGGGAGGATACCTGGCTACTGAATCATGGAGGTGTAAGGGATGCAGTGTTTCCTGATGAGACACCACTGAGAGCCCATGTACTCAGGGCAATATTGTAATACTTAAGAGGGTGCCTTTGACTGCCTGTGTAATGTTAATAGGGGTGTAAATATTCTAAATTATTCTCAGTAGAGTGGGTTGACCATGCCTAGCATTCATTTCATGTTTATGGTACTGCAGGCTGCCCTTTTGTCTATCAGATTTATCCTTGGCCCTTGCTGTCACAGAGCTGCAAGCACCATGATGCATGAGAGTGCCATGAACTACTATTCTTAACAAAGACTCCAGATGCCAGCTCTCTGGGCAGCTCTATGTCTGGGTTTCTCTCCTGCTCCCACCTTGAATATGGTTATGGGCACCTCCAAACCACATTTTTTATGCCGAGTTCAGTCTTTGAAATGTTAGGAAAAAACTGGGTAAAATTTTTCGGATATCCCAGGAACAAAGTTGCGATAAAGTAAAAGGAGTGGAGAGGCTCCTAAACACCTGCTCAGATTCTGCCTGGTAGGTTTGGATTACATCAAATATTCCTTGACATTGCGGGGAAAATGAAGTCTTTCCTTTGCTGAAAAAGTTCAATTTTGCCTTAAAATAATAAGTTTCCTAATTGTTTGCTTTAAAATATCATCCTTGTAGAAACTTAAGGGATTTTGTTGTTTCAGGTTTTATATTTTAGAAATTTTTAGGGCAGTGCTTTTATATGCTATATGAGGAATCATTTTGACATGATGGTGCATCATGAAAAACTAGTTTGCTCAAATGCAGTGCCACGTTTCTAGGTGTTTATTTATCCATTTTTGTTTTAAGTGCATCTGGGCTCAATTCATATCTTTCTAATTGTGATAGAAACCACTGTAAACCTTGAAGTTCCAGTGTCTCATGTGTACACAGAATCATTGTCAATTGGGTATAAGAACAAGGATTGGGAACCCTGGACACAGGATGTTCATATTCCTGATCTTCTGATGACTCTCCATACTGCTTTTCAGATGGGAAGTCCTGATTTTCAGTCCCACAGTGTATGGTTGTACATTTTTACCCACATCGTCTCCAGCACTTATTGCTTAAAGTCTTGAAGAATGTCTCTTTGGATGGCATGAGCTGAAATATCAATGGAGTTTGGGAGGGTACTTCCCTGAATGCTAGATGTATTTTATGTATTGATAATGAACTTGTGTTTGTGGTTCTGAGAACATCTATCTCTTTCTTTTCTCCATTTCCTAATTGGATGGGTGAGATTCTCCTCAGCTCACCAGTCAGCATATTCCTCTCTCAGAGCAAGCTAGTTTTCCCTACTCCAGCTTTATACAATTTCTTCCACGAATGCATTTCCTCTTTAAGTATCTCATATTTCTGGTTTCATCTGGTCACAGGCTCTCCATTGTGTCACTCCTGTGATTTCCCACAGCCTGTCTTTTACTTCAAGCAGCAATGCACCAGTTCAAATGACTCCCACCTCTGCAAATCGTCAGCATTTCACAAATGGGAGTTACCTTTCTCTTTTGAAATACCTCTTAGTTTCTTCTCCAATGAAAGTGTTGCATACTTTACCCAAGTGTGTGTGCTCTTATGTTCATGTTACATACAGACACATTTCCTCACTATATTTTACTTTTTTTAAATAAGTTTTGATTTGGTAAATATTTTGCTGAAATGCATCAAGTGTTTGAAGTCTCTGATGAGTAAATGAAGCAATTACAGCAGTTTATCATTCCTACAGAAGGTGACAGAATTGAAACTCTCATCTTACGAAGTATCATTCTTTCAGAATAAAAAATTGGCCACTCAAATTTAAAATGCTATGGAACACCAAGTGCCATTCTGAAAAGTCATTCAAAGCATTTTTAGAACTGCTGGGCAGTGCAAAGTTGACTGATTATATACTGATGCTAGTTGTTTGGGGTATATGCTTGTCAGTGTGTATATTCTGAGGGAACACAGTTCCTATGTCCCTCATCTTGGCTTTATCCAATCAGTAGCTAGAATGATATATGAGCTCAGTTAACCTGAACTGCCTAGGACAGTGAAACTTGTACAATATATTCTTGTTCAAAATGCACTGATGTAATTTCTAATTCTGATGATTTCACAAATATATATATGGTGATAAGTAATATGTGATGATGAAAACTTCATGCAACTTATTATTGGTATTACTTTCCCCAGAGTGTCTGTAAGCAACCTACAGAAGATTGTGCTTCCAGTATATCTGTTGAGTCCTATACACAAGCAAAGAATAGAACAAATGAACATGGAGAAGGTAAGAATGACAAAAAATGCAAAAGACATTGGTGAGCATATTGCTTTAAAGCAAGAGCACTAAAATATTGTAATTGTTCCAAGAGTGTATGTATTATCTAGTAAGGAAAAAGAAATATAAGGAGTCATATTATATTAGGTTTCTGTGACAGGTTAAACTGGGGATATTGCTAAAAACATCTGAATTATGAGTTGCATTTTGAGACATACTTCAATCAAAGTAAAATAGAAATGAAAGAGAAGAAGAGGATATGAACACTGAGACAGGCATTAATTACAGGGAGTCAATGAAGGAAGAGGTAGCAGTTGGACTCAGTGGAAGGAAGGACTCTCAGTTACATAAGAGGGGGGGGAAAGAGCAGCATTTTCAAAATATGAAAAGCATTTTTAAGTTTCCAGGACCAAAGCTGGAGAGAGGCAAAATGAGGAACAAAATAAAGAAGGTAGCAAGGAAATTTTGGAGGGGAAAATGAGAAAATGCAATTCAGCATTTTTCAGTGTGCCTGCCTTCAAACCAAAAGTGGGACGATTCCTGGTCCCCAGATGATTGAAACAAGTAGGGACTGGAAGAATCAGGGCAACCTGCTGTACAAATCTGTCCTGCACACCCACCAGGCCCCACCATGTGTGTGGCATCCTAAGAGTGATTTAAATCAGTGACCAAGTGTTTTTGAAAATTTGTTTTTTTTCAAAGATAGTTTTATTGTTGATGATGATGACGATGATGATGATGACGATGATGATGATGATGATGATTTTGGTTCTTTGGAATGAAACCATGTCCCTTTGTGCTACAGGAATACATTCCACTCCTGTGCTAAATTCTGATAACTAATTTTCGGATCGGCCAGCACACTCAAAAAAATGTGTGAAATCATGACTGTATGTGTTATGGCAGACTCATTTTTAAACTAGAATTCCTTATGGAATTTATTCCTCTAATACTAAGACTGTTACTAATGTGTTTATATGACAGTCTCTTGAGTCCTGTCAATTCTGCCTGCTTTTGGATCACAGATTGCTGTGGATGACCATATCTAAATTCTTTATGCTTTCTCATATTTTTTAAGATGCAGGACCTGTATCTTCATACAAGGGTGAAAAGGGTAACATGATATCCACTAAAACAGAGGAAGCAGGATTAGAAGATGTGCCACGGTCCCAGATGGGTATGAAAAAACAATCATGTTCATATTAGCTGTTATTCTAAATGCATATATCTGATCCAATTAGTTCAGGCAAAAAAAAAAAAAAACCTGATAAGAAATAAAATACACCTTGTCCTGGATCTTGAGGTAGAGGATACTTAGGTATAATAAAATGGATTAAACAATTCTTAGGTCACTTGACTTATATGCTGCCATCTGACTACTTCAGCTTTGACATTGAAATTCTCTGGATTCCTCTTTCCTTCTCTGAATACAGATCTCTGTGGTCTCCAGCATGCTGCATCTTCACATTTGTATATGTACCCTTGCTGAAGTATTCATAATGATCACAATGGTGATCTTACCATTTGAAACTTAACTGCAAGACTTATTTACTAAAGATATATTGTCAATATTCATTTAGAACATTTCAGTCTTGTGATCAACAAAAATACCCAAACTTAAAATTCCAAAGCTAATGTAATCTTTATCAATGCTAACAAAAATAGTTATCACGTGAACTGAGCTCTGTACTCACTTAGTAGGAATACAAGTGTGTGGGGTTTTTTATATTCAGGTTTTATTCATTATGTATTTCACGTCCTTTTCAGTATCTAAAGACGTACATGCTTTATACAAGGTAAATCATCTTCTATATTTATGTTATATTTTTAAATGCATGCTGTATGCACTTTAAAATATTCATGTATTATCTTGTCTTCAAGCACATCAAGCCTACCATTAAAAGCAAAGATACACCTCTCAAAAAACAAAAATGGTGGAAGCGAGAAGTAAAACAGAAATCAGGTAACTTTTGCAGTACAACTTCTATACAACCACCTATGATTAAACCTTGCAAATGATAGCAAACTTTTCACTCCTGATATATCCATTTGTGCCGTGTGTTGGGAGGATTTGCTCCATCAGGTCTGTGTTGGTGATGCATGCACATTTCAAAATATTTCTGTAAATCTATGAGGACAAGATGTTTTAAAATAACCAATATCATAGGTGTTTCTGCAATCAAACTTTCCAAATCGGAGTCACGACACTTGTCATTTGGATTGTGAGGCTGATTTTTCTTCCCTCCCCAATTTCAAAAATAGGTCCAGGGGAGCAGGATTGAAATCCAGAATCCTGAGATTATGAGGACTTGTATTTTTCTTGAAGCCAAGATGTCAAGGCCGGTCTGTGAAATACAGGAAAATCTAATTTAAAAGACAATGTGCACTCTACCCTGACATCTAGTGTATCAACCAACTGGATCAAACTTGCTTTTATGCTACTTAGGTACTGACTTTGACAACTCTTGTGGTCAGTTTGAGGCAAGAAATAATAAAATGTATGATCATATATACTTTAGTTTATCCCTTGCTTCTAAAGTGAACGTTTGCTGGTGAACACTCTTTCCTGAAATTTTATCTCAGAGTAATCAATCCATAAATTCTTCCACATCCCAATGGAGTCTTTGCTCATTATTCTTTGACTTGTTGTTTGTCTCTTACCTCTGTATGGTAAAAACAGAACCCAGATCCTTTTGAAGACATTCCTTCATTCAGTCCTGCATCAACCCCATAGTGCACTTTTGAATTCTCTTTATTCATCTCCATTCTTGATTATGCCCTTCAGCTCATGTGCCCACAGATTTGAGATACTTCCAGCTATATATGGATTCATGGCCTAGATGAAAGTGTTTGCTATGTGTCTGTCGAACCATCTCAACATTTTGAGGCATCTTTCCTAATGCAAATTCTTCCTAACTGTATGTTTAGCCCGTTTCTACCTGCATGATCTTCTGGCAGTTTTCACCAATTCCTGTATCATCAGACATATACCGTCCCCCTTAACTCTTGTCTCTATGTCATGCTATAGCCTTTCACATTTTCACCATTCTCTGCCTCTGGCTGATGGCCTCACTCCTCAAGTCTCTGTTCATCCCTACCTCTAGAAAGGAAAGCATCCACGCCAAGTGTTATTGCCTCAGGCACTTACGTGACACTCAATTATGGGGTCTTCAAACCTGTGTGTTGTAAAAGTATCTCCTGAAGTCCAGGAACTAGTGAAGTAGACAGAGAACGAATAACTTACAGGCCAACTGATTATTACTCAGTATAATAGTGGGTCATGGTCTGAGGTAGCTAACACCAGAGAAGCGAAAACAGTTTATGTCAGGAATAATAGGCCCCATGAGTAATGCTTCCAAAAACAGAGTGAATCCTAACAGAAGAAATGCAGCAAAAGGAGAGGAACGGAATATGTGGTTCACTGTCAAAAATATCACAGTGATCATATATACACATGCTTTTTTGTTGACACCAAAGTTACATTCAGTGGTTCATTAAAAATTAGTGTTAGGAAAAAGACATAGTAAACAGTGTGAAGTTTCTTCTTCCCATTGTAATTTTAGCATTTTTTCTGCAAAATATCATTTTTCTTTGAGTGGTTGAATCTTTGAGATATCATGTGCAATGAATATGGTGAACTCTTGTTTTGTTGAAGCATTAGATTAGTAAAAACCCCTGCTAAATCTCTCAATACACCCTGGGATTCATCTGTAATTTCAGCTTAGTTAGAGACTGAGGCAGGCTGATGTCAGGTTCCCAGTGACCCAGGGAATATTCACTCTGTCTTCAAAAAAATAAATAAATAAATACAAATGAAGGCCTTTTATTCGAAGTAAGTACTTGCGTTCTTGCCAAGGATACACATGGCTCTGGGTACACCCAACAAGCTCACACAAGAATCCAGGAATTTCCAAAAGCATAAACATTCACCTAAAATTAAACTTAACTAAAACGTATCATTGTGAAAATCAAATTGTATGATTATTACAATTATGTTTTTAGTTGGCTAGATTTTCACTCAGTCTAACTTTTTTAAGTAGTTTAATTAAGTACATCTATGCATTTACCCCCAGATTCACATTCCCATATGTCATCAGAAGAATTGAAGGAGAGGGTTGATGGCATGGAAAAAAGCCATGGACAGGTAAGTAAATTTGTCAATTTAAATTCATGGTCTATTTCTCTTCTTTGATGGGAAGGAAATTATGCCAAACAAAATGACATCACACAATACATACTTAGATATCAAGATCACAATTTAATATTTAAGTCTAAAAATGTAACACAACATGAACATGAAAATAGCTTTAGAAATCATGTAAGCAGAAGCTTAAAAGTAACCTTCATCTAGTAATGTGAGGAGATTTTTTGAGTATTGTTTCAATTTTCTTCTGTGTGAACTCCTCACATAATGAGGATTAAATCTAAGACTCGGAAAGATCCAGTTGAAAGTTGGAGAGTATATAATTGAAATGGCCAGTGAACACATTCATGTTAAAGATCATCATTCCCAAAGGCTCAAAATTTTAGTTTCCCATTACCAGTAATCCATGCTGGTATTAAAGACTCCAATCTCCCTACACACTCCAGTATGTAGGCTGAGGCAGGAAATAGACTTAAAGGAGAAACCAAACAGCCTGTTATAGAATCAGGACCTTTCAGGGTGTATCCGTCAGTCCTGTTAGAGTACGAACAAAAACTTTTAGTTCCTTTACTTTTCATGCAAGAAATCAAGAAAATTACTAAACATTTTTATTCCACCTCTGAAGTGGACATTAGTCAAAAGAACTTGGATGCAGTTCCTGGGAACTTGCAAAAATTTTGTGGTATCTTAATGCCCTATAGTTTAGGAGCAGAATTTGCAAGCATTTCAGTTCAACTGTTATGTATGTGTCCTTTTAGTGTACAGATTTGTCTTTGGGATGTGTTTGGGTCAGGCCATCATGTTCAGAATCAAATTCCCAAATGAGCATATGTAACATACAATATTTATTCACCAGTATCTCATCAAGGTGAAAGATAACCCTCTAGGAACAATCATAGCTTAAAGCAAAACATGCATATAAATAAACTGTATATTTAATGTGGTTTCTATAATACTTAATAATTAATCGAAGTTCATAGGAAATAATAATACTCGTAAGACTAGAAAAAAGTCATTAGTGACAATAAAATTATCATGATAAATTTTAAAAAGAGCAGATAATGAAAGTGGTGATAGTAAGCAGAGATTGAAGAGGAAATGAGGATGAAATTCAATATTAATGAGAATAGAAAAGAATATAAAATAAGAATAAAAATGTAATAAAGGAAACAAAATGAAAACTGAACAAAAAATCTTAGAAAATCATATATATTGTGAAAAAAATGGCACAAACAACATCATGAAAATCTTCACAATTCCCTTAAACTAATATAACTGAAATGGAGACACTTCTGTCCAGGATTCCTAATTTTGGAAAGCTAAAGCTTTTTATGGTTTGGAGGATGCAAATATTGTCCATCATTTTCTTTATCTGCTCTAGCTCAAAAAGGCCTTCCCTGACATTGGTGTGATCAAGTGGATCTCCTCTGCTCCTTGCTCCCCAACACCTCTCAGATAATGCTGAGGGAACTTTGAAAGTTACAAAGCAAATTACTCTCAGTATTTGATTTTGTACTCAGAGACATGGTTCTATGGATGTAGAAATTGCCTGATAAACCCAGTGATCCATGAAGGCTGGGGACTAATCTGTAATGCAGACCCCAATTATGGAATTCCATTCTCAGTGGTCTTTTTTTAAAAGAGAGAGAGAGAGAGAGAGAGAGAGAGAGAGAGAGAGAGAGAGACAGAGAGAGAGTGAGAGAGAGAGAGAGAGAGAGAGAGAGAGAGAGAGAATTTTTTAATATTTATTTGTTAGTTTTCAGTGGACACAACATCTTTGTGTGTATGTGGTGCTTAGGATCGAACCGGGACCGCATGCATTCCAGAGGAGTGCACACCGCTTGAGCCACATCCCCACCCCAACTCAGTGGTCTTGTACTGTGCATGATTCCAAGTCACTGAGGCCTTTTCCTATAATCTCTTGAAGCATGGGAGACATGGTCTGGTTTCAGAATCTGTGACTTCTTCTGAGAACTCAGTGAAAATACCATTCTACCTGATTCTGCCCCAGGACTCATGGGATCTTCTGTCCCTTGAATTCTCAACTAGCAGTTCTTGCTAACGTTCATTATTCCCAAAGCACCAGTTTGAAAGAGACAGTATCGCTGTGAACCTCTACTCTACAGAATGTCCACAGCAGCAACACACCTCTTCCTGATGAGAGCTGTCAGCACATGCGTGTTACTCACAATTCTGAGCCCATACGAGTAACCAACTAAAATTGTGGGAGGATACCTGGCTACTGAATCATGGAGGTGTAAGGGATGCAGTGTTTCCTGATGAGACACCACTGAGAGCCCATGTACTCAGGGCAATATTGTAATACTTAAGAGGGTGCCTTTGACTGCCTGTGTAATGTTAATAGGGGTGTAAATATTCTAAATTATTCTCAGTAGAGTGGGTTGACCATGCCTAGCATTCATTTCATGTTTATGGTACTGCAGGCTGCCCTTTTGTCTATCAGATTTATCCTTGGCCCTTGCTGTCACAGAGCTGCAAGCACCATGATGCATGAGAGTGCCATGAACTACTATTCTTAACAAAGACTCCAGATGCCAGCTCTCTGGGCAGCTCTATGTCTGGGTTTCTCTCCTGCTCCCACCTTGAATATGGTTATGGGCACCTCCAAACCACATTTTTTATGCCGAGTTCAGTCTTTGAAATGTTAGGAAAAAACTGGGTAAAATTTTTCGGATATCCCAGGAACAAAGTTGCGATAAAGTAAAAGGAGTGGAGAGGCTCCTAAACACCTGCTCAGATTCTGCCTGGTAGGTTTGGATTACATCAAATATTCCTTGACATTGCGGGGAAAATGAAGTCTTTCCTTTGCTGAAAAAGTTCAATTTTGCCTTAAAATAATAAGTTTCCTAATTGTTTGCTTTAAAATATCATCCTTGTAGAAACTTAAGGGATTTTGTTGTTTCAGGTTTTATATTTTAGAAATTTTTAGGGCAGTGCTTTTATATGCTATATGAGGAATCATTTTGACATGATGGTGCATCATGAAAAACTAGTTTGCTCAAATGCAGTGCCACGTTTCTAGGTGTTTATTTATCCATTTTTGTTTTAAGGTGCATCTGGGCTCAATTCATATCTTTCTAATTGTGATAGAAACCACTGTAAACCTTGAAGTTCCAGTGTCTCATGTGTACACAGAATCATTGTCAATTGGGTATAAGAACAAGGATTGGGAACCCTGGACACAGGATGTTCATATTCCTGATCTTCTGATGACTCTCCATACTGCTTTTCAGATGGGAAGTCCTGATTTTCAGTCCCACAGTGTATGGTTGTACATTTTTACCCACATCGTCTCCAGCACTTATTGCTTAAAGTCTTGAAGAATGTCTCTTTGGATGGCATGAGCTGAAATATCAATGGAGTTTGGGAGGGTACTTCCCTGAATGCTAGATGTATTTTATGTATTGATAATGAACTTGTGTTTGTGGTTCTGAGAACATCTATCTCTTTCTTTTCTCCATTTCCTAATTGGATGGGTGAGATTCTCCTCAGCTCACCAGTCAGCATATTCCTCTCTCAGAGCAAGCTAGTTTTCCCTACTCCGGCTTTATACAATTTCTTCCACGAATGCATTTCCTCTTTAAGTATCTCATATTTCTGGTTTCATCTGGTCACAGGCTCTCCATTGTGTCACTCCTGTGATTTCCCACAGCCTGTCTTTTACTTCAAGCAGCAATGCACCAGTTCAAATGACTCCCACCTCTGCAAATCGTCAGCATTTCACAAATGGGAGTTACCTTTCTCTTTTGAAATACCTCTTAGTTTCTTCTCCAATGAAAGTGTTGCATACTTTACCCAAGAGTGTGTGCTCTTATGTTCATGTTACATACAGACACATTTCCTCACTATATTTTACTTTTTTTAAATAAGTTTTGATTTGGTAAATATTTTGCTGAAATGCATCAAGTGTTTGAAGTCTCTGATGAGTAAATGAAGCAATTACAGCAGTTTATCATTCCTACACAAGGTGACAGAATTGAAACTCTCATCTTACGAAGTATCATTCTTTCAGAATAAAAAATTGGCCACTCAAATTTAAAATGCTATGGAACACCAAGTGCCATTCTGAAAAGTCATTCAAAGCATTTTTAGAACTGCTGGGCAGTGCAAAGTTGACTGATTATATACTGATGCTAGTTGTTTGGGGTATATGCTTGTCAGTGTGTATATTCTGAGGGAACACAGTTCCTATGTCCCTCATCTTGGCTTTATCCAATCAGTAGCTAGAATGATATATGAGCTCAGTTAACCTGAACTGCCTAGGACAGTGAAACTTGTACAATATATTCTTGTTCAAAATGCACTCATGTAATTTCTAATTCTGATGATTTCACAAATATATATATGGTGATAAGTAATATGTGATGATGAAAACTTCATGCAACTTATTATTGGTATTACTTTCCCCAGAGTGTCTGTAAGCAACCTACAGAAGATTGTGCTTCCAGTATATCTGTTGAGTCCTATACACAAGCAAAGAATAGAACAAATGAACATGGAGAAGGTAAGAATGACAAAAAATGCAAAAGACATTGGTGAGCATATTGCTTTAAAGCAAGAGCACTAAAATATTGTAATTGTTCCAAGAGTGTATGTATTATCTAGTAAGGAAAAAGAAATATAAGGAGTCATATTGTATTAGGTTTCTGTGACAGGTTAAACTGGGGATATTGCTAAAAACATCTGAATTATGAGTTGCATTTTGAGACATACTTCAATCAAAGTAAAATAGAAATGAAAGAGAAGAAGAGGATATGAACACTGAGACAGGCATTAATTACAGGGAGTCAATGAAGGAAGAGGTAGCAGTTGGACTCAGTGGAAGGAAGGACTCTCAGTTACATAAGAGGGGGGGAAAGAGCAGCATTTTCAAAATATGAAAAGCATTTTTGAGTTTCCAGATCCAAAGCTGAATGAAGTGTAAAGTAAAAATTTTCCAACATTCCTGACTTAGTCACAGTTGGAATGGAATAAAATTGAGGAGTGAAGAAGAAATTCCCACATTGTTATGGTTGTTTATCACAAAGGATTCTTCATGTATAAAATCTAATGACTCCAAAAGTGTTGCTACTCGATACAAAAAATGTATAGGGTAGAAACACCAATTAGGAAAGTGAAAAGAAATAGAAATGGTTAGATAGTGGTCCCAAAATTCACAGATATCTAAAACTAAATTTGGAAAGATCATAGCTTGACCCAACTTTCATGTGAGGGTAACATCCTAGGGAGAAACCCAGAGGTACATTCAAGTTAAGGTAGAGGCAATGGATTCCAGCAAAATTTATCCTAGATCTCTCAAACTATAATGAATCATCTATTGGGGCCATGATCAGAAGCTCATTGTGACTCAGAAGTTCTTTCCTTCTAAATTTCCTTTAGATTCTGTGGTGATACCAATGATCCTGGTATGCCCACAGCATTTTTTTGTAGCCAGGCAAAGAATGTCCCTTTGGGACAAAAAAAAAAAACAACAAAACAACAACAACAACAAAACACTAGTAGAACCTACAAACCAAGATAGAAGTAGATCAAGTGCCAGCATAAATATTGCAATAATTATGTGCATATTTCTTAGGTAGTGTGGATAACAAAAAAGACAAAAATTTAAAAATTACATTTTGAAGATAAAATTGCTACATTGCCAGGCAGGAAGGAGTTCAAATAACCCATACAAAAAAACACAAAATGGAAAGAAAAAAGTCTCCTGCTCTAGAGGGTTTTATGAAAAACTAGGAGAGAGGCAAAATGAGGAAGAAAATAAAGAAGGTAGCAAGGAAATTTTGGAGGGGAAAATGAGAAAATGCAATTCAGCATTTTTCAGTGTGCCTGCCTTCAAACCAAAAGTGGGATGATTCCTGGTCCCCAGATGATTGAAACAAGTAGGGACTGGAAGAATCAGGGCAACCTGCTGTACAAATCTGTCCTGCACACCCACCAGCCCCACCATGTGTGTGGCATCCTAAGAGTGATTTAGGTCAGTGATCAAGTGTTTTTGAAAATTTGTTTTTTTCAAAGATAGTTTTATTGTTGTTGTTGTTGATGATGATGATGATGATGATGATGATGATGATGATAATGATGATTTTGGTTCTTTGGAATGAAACCATGTCCCTTTGTGCTACAGGAATACATTCCACTCCTGTGCTAAATTCTGATAACTAATTTTCAGATCAGCTAGCACACTCAAAAAAATGTGTGAAATCATGACTGTATGTGTTATGGCAGACTCATTTTTAAACTAGAATTCCTTATGGAATTTATTCCTCTAATACTAAGACTGTTACTAATGTGTTTATATGACAGTCTCTTGAGTCCTGTCAATTCTGCTTGCTTTTGGATCACAGATTGCTGTGGATGACCATATCTAAATTCTTTATGCTTTCTCATATTTTTTAAGATGCAGGACCTGTATCTTCATACAAGGGTGAAAAGGGTAACATGATATCCACTAAAACAGAGGAAGCAGGATTAGAAGATGTGCCACGGTCCCAGATGGGTATGAAAAAACAATCATGTTCATATTAGCTGTTATTCTAAATGCATATATCTGATCCAATTAGTTCAGGCAAAAAAAAAACCTGATAAGAAATAAAATACACCTTGTCCTGGATCTTGAGGTAGAGGATACTTAGGTATAATAAAATGGATTAAACAATTCTTAGGTCACTTGACTTAATGCTGCCATCTGACTACTTCAGCTTTGACATTGAAATTCTCTGGATTCCTCTTTCCTTCTCTGAATACAGATCTCTGTGGTCTCCAGCATGCTGCATCTTCACATTTGTATATGTACCCTTGCTGAAGTATTCATAATGATCACAATGGTGATCTTACCATTTGAAACTTAACTGCAAGACTTATTTACTAAAGATATATTGTCAATATTCATTTAGAACATTTCAGTCTTGTGATCAACAAAAATACCCAAACTTAAAATTCCAAAGCTAATGTAATCTTTATCAATGCTAACAAAAATAGTTATCACTTAAACTGATATCTGTACTCAGTAGGAATCCGAGTGTGTGGGGTTTTTTATATTCAGGTTTTATTGATTATGTATTTCATTTCCTTTTCAGTATCTAAAGACGTACATGCTTTATACAAGGTAAATCATCTTCTATATTTATGTTATATTTTTAAATGCATGCTGTATGCACTTTAAAATATTCACGTATTATCTTGTCTTCAAGCACATCAAGCCTACCATTAAAAGCAAAGATACACCTCTCAAAAAACAAAAATGGTGGAAGCGAGAAGTAAAACAGAAATCAGGTAACTTTTGCAGTACAACTTCTATAAAACCACCTATGATTAAACCTTGCAAATGATAGCAAACTTTTCACTCCTGATATATCCATTTGTGCCGTGTGTTGGGAGGATTTGCTCCATCAGGTCTGTGTTGGTGATGCATGCACATTTCAAAATATTTTTGTAAATCTATGAGGACAAGGTGTTTTAAAATAACAAATATCATAGGTGTTTCTGCAATCAAACTTCCCAAATCGGAGTCACGACACTTGTCATTTGGATTGTGAGGCTGATTTTTCTTCCCTCCCCAATTTCAAAAATAGGTCCAGGGAAGCAGGATTGAAATCCAGAATCCTGAGATTATGAGGACTTGTATTTTTCTTGAAGCCAAGATGTCAAGGCCGGTCTGTGAAATACAGGAAAATCTAATTTAAAACACAATGTGCACTCTACCCTGACATCTAGTGTATCAACCAACTGGATCAAACTTGCTTTTATGCTACTTAGGTACTGACTTTGACAACTCTTGTGGTCAGTTTGAGGCAAGAAATAATAAAATGTATGATCATATATACTTTAGTTTATCCCTTGCTTCTAAAGTGAACGTTTGCTGGTGAACACTCTTTCCTGAAATTTTATCTCAGAGTAATCAATCCATAAATTCTTCCACATCCCAATGGAGTCTTTGCTCATTATTCTTTGACTTGTTGTTTGTCTCTTACCTCTGTATGGTAAAAACAGAACCCAGATCCTTTTGAAGACATTCCTTCATTCAGTCCTGCATCAACCCCGTAGTGCACTTTTGAATTCTCTTTATTCATCTCCATTCTTGATCATGCCCTTCAAGCTCATGTGCCCACAGATTTGAGATACTTCCAGCTATATATGGATTCATGGCCTAGATGAAAGTGTTTGCTATGTGTCTGTCGAACCATCTCAACATTTTGAGGCATCTTTCCTAATGCAAATTCTTCCTAACTGTATGTTTAGCCCGTTTCTACCTGCATGATCTTCTGGCAGTTTTCACCAATTCCTGTATCATCAGACATATACCGTCCCCCTTAACTCTTGTCTCTATGTCATGCTATAGCCTTTCACATTTTCACCATTCTCTGCCTCTGGCTGATGGCCTCACTCCTCAAGTCTCTGTTCATCCCTACCTCTAGAAAAGAAAGCATCCACGCCAAGTGTTATTGCCTCAGGCACTTACCTGACACTCAATTATGGGGTCCTCAAAACTGTGTGTTGTAAAAGTATCTCCTGAAGTCCAGGAACTAGTGAAGTAGACAGAGAACGAATAACTTACAGGCCAACTGATTATTACTCAGTATAATAGTGGGTCATGGTCTGAGGTAGCTAACACCAGAGAAGCGAAAACAGTTTATGTCAGGAATAATAGGCCCCATGAGTAATGCTTCCAAAAACAGAGTGAATCCTAACAGAAGAAATGCAGCAAAAGGAGAGGAACGGAATATGTGGTTCACTGTCAAAAATATCACAGTGATCATATATACACATGCTTTTTTGTTGACACCAAAGTTACATGCAGTGGTTCATTAAAAATTAGTATTAGGAAAAAGACATAGTAAACAGTGTGAAGTTTCTTCTTCCCATTGTAATTTTAGCATTTTTTCTGCAAAATATCATTTTTCTTTGAGTGATTGAATCTTTGAGATATCATGTGCAATGAATATGGTGAACTGTTGTTTTGTTGAAGCATTAGATTAGTAAAAACCCCTGCTAAATCTCTCAATACACCCTGGGATTCATCTGTAATTTCAGCTTAGTTAGAGACTGAGGCAGGCTGATGTCGGGTTCCCAGTGAGCCAGGGAATATTTACTCTGTCTTCAAAAAAATAAATAAATAAATACAAATGAAGGCCTTTTATTCGAAGTATGTACTTGCGTTCTTGCCAAGGATACACATGGCTCTGGGTACAGCCAACAAGCTCACACAAGAATCCAGGAATTTCCAAAAGCATAAACATTCACCTAAAATTAAACTTAACTAAAACGTATCATTGTGAAAATCAAATTGTATGATTATTACAATTATGTTTTTAGTTGGCTAGATTTTCACTCAGTCTAACTTTTTTAAGTAGTTTAATTAAGTACATCTATGCATTTATCCCCAGATTCACATTCCCATATGTCATCAGAAGAATTGAAGGAGAGGGTTGATGGCATGGAAAAAAGCCATGGACAGGTAAGTAAATTTGTCAATTTAAATTCATGGTCTATTTCTCTTCTTTGATGGGAAGGAAATTATGCCAAACAAAATGACATCACACAATACATACTTAGATATCAAGATCACAATTTAATATTTAAGTCTAAAAATGTAACACAACATGAACATGAAAATAGCTTTAGAAATCATGTAAGCAGAAGCTTAAAAGTAACCTTCATCTAGTAATGTGAGGAGATTTTTTGAGTATTGTTTCAATTTTCTTCTGTGTGAACTCCTCACATAATGAGGATTAAATCTAAGACTCGGAAAGATCCAGTTGAAAGTTGGAGAGTATATAATTGAAATGGCCAGTGAACACATTCATGTTAAAGATCATCATTCCCAAAGGCTCAAAATTTTAGTTTCCCATTACCAGTAATCCATGCTGGTATTAAAGACTCCAATCTCCCTACACACTCCAGTATGTAGGCTGAGGCAGGAAATAGACTTAAAGGAGAAACCAAACAGCCTGTTATAGAATCAGGACCTTTCAGGGTGTATCCGTCAGTCCTGTTAGAGTACGAACAAAAACTTTTAGTTCCTTTACTTTTCATGCAAGAAATCAAGAAAATTACTAAACATTTTTATTCCACCTCTGAAGTGGACATTAGTCAAAAGAACTTGGATGCAGTTCCTGGGAACTTGCAAAAATTTTGTGGTATCTTAATGCCCTATAGTTTAGGAGCAGAATTTGCAAGCATTTCAGTTCAACTGTTATGTATGTGTCCTTTTAGTGTACAGATTTTCTTTGGGATGTGTTTGGGTCAGGCCATCATGTTCAGAATCAAATTCCCAAATGAGCATATGTAACATACAATATTTATTCACCAGTATCTCATCAAGGAGAAAGATAACCCTCTAGGAACAATCATAGCTTAAAGCAAAACATGCATATAAATAAACTGTATATTTAATGTGGTTTCTATAATACTTAATAATTAATCGAAGTTCATAGGAAATAATAATACTCGTAAGACTAGAAAAAAGTCATTAGTGACAATAAAATTATCATGATAAATTTTAAAAAGAGCAGATAATGAAAGTGGTGATAGTAAGCAGAGATTGAAGAGGAAATGAGGATGAAATTCAATATTAATGAGAATAGAAAAGAATATAAAATAAGAATAAAAATGTAATAAAGGAAACAAAATGAAAACTGAACAAAAAATCTTAGAAAATCATATATATTGTGAAAAAAATGGCACAAACAACATCATGAAAATCTTCACAATTCCCTTAAACTAATATAACTGAAATGGAGACACTTCTGTCCAGGATTCCTAATTTTGGAAAGCTAAAGCTTTTTATGGTTTGGAGGATGCAAATATTGTCCATCAGTTTCTTTATCTGCTCTAGCTCAAAAAGGCCTTCCCTGACATTGGTGTGATCAAGTGGATCTCCTCTGCTCCTTGCTCCCCAACACCTCTCAGATAATGCTGAGGGAACTTTGAAAGTTACAAAGCAAATTACTCTCAGTATTTGATTTTGTACTCAGAGACATGGTTCTATAGATGTAGAAATTGCCTGATAAACCCAGTGATCCATGAAGGCTGGGGACTAATCTGTAATGCAGACCCCAATTATGGAATTCCATTCTCAGTGGTCTTTTTTTAAAAGAGAGAGAGAGAGAGAGAGAGAGAGAGAGAGAGAGACAGAGAGAGAGTGAGAGAGAGAGAGAGAGAGAGAGAGAGAGAATTTTTTAATATTTATTTGTTAGTTTTCAGTGGACACAACATCTTTGTGTGTATGTGGTGCTTAGGATCGAACCGGGACCGCATGCATTCCAGAGGAGTGCACACCGCTTGAGCCACATCCCCACCCCAACTCAGTGGTCTTGTACTGTGCATGATTCCAAGTCACTGAGGCCTTTTCCTATAATCTCTTGAAGCATGGGAGACATGGTCTGGTTTCAGAATCTGTGACTTCTTCTGAGAACTCAGTGAAAATACCATTCTACCTGATTCTGCCCCAGGACTCATGGGATCTTCTGTCCCTTGAATTCTCAACTAGCAGTTCTTGCTCACGTTCATTATTCCCAAAGCACCAGTTTGAAAGAGACAGTACCGCTGTGAACCTCTACTCTACAGAATGTCCACAGCAGCAACACACCTCTTCCTGATGAGAGCTGTCAGCACATGCGTGTTACTCACAATTCTGAGCCCATACGAGTAACCAACTAAAATTGTGGGAGGATACCTGGCTACTGAATCATGGAGGTGTAAGGGATGCAGTGTTTCCTGATGAGACACCACTGAGAGCCCATGTACTCAGGGCAATATTGTAATACTTAAGAGGGTGCCTTTGACTGCCTGTGTAATGTTAATAGGGGTGTAAATATTCTAAATTATTCTCAGTAGAGTGGGTTGACCATGCCTAGTATTCATTTCATGTTTATGGTACTGCAGGCTGCCCTTTTGTCTATCAGATTTAGCCTTGGCCCTTGCTGTCACAGAGCTGCAAGCACCATGATGCATGAGAGTGACATGAACTACTATTCTTAACATAGACTCCAGGTTCCAGCTCTCTCAGCATCTCAATGTCTGGGTTTCTCTCCTGCTCCCACCATGAATATGGTTATGGGTACCTCCAAACAACATTTTTTATGCCGAGTTCAGTCTTTGAAATGTTAGGAAAAAACTGGGTAAAATTTTTCGGATATCCCAGGAACAAAGTTGCGATAAAGTAAAAGGAGTGGAGAGGCTCCTAAACACCTGCTCAGATTCTGCCTGGTAGGTTTGGATTACATCAAATATTCCTTGACATTGCGGGGAAAATGAAGTCTTTCCTTTGCTGAAAAAGTTCAATTTTGCCTTAAAATAATAAGTTTCCTAATTGTTTGCTTTAACATATCATCCTTGTAGAAACTTAAGGGATTTTGTTGTTTCAGGTTTTATATTTTAGAAATTTTTAGGGCAGTGCTTTTATATGCTATATGAGGAATCATTTTGACATGATGGTGCATCATGAAAAACTAGTTTGCTCAAATGCAGTGCCACGTTTCTAGGTGTTTATTTATCCATTTTTGTTTTAAGGTGCATCTGGGCTCAATTCATATCTTTCTAATTGTGATAGAAACCACTGTAAACCTTGAAGTTCCAGTGTCTCATGTGTACACAGAATCATTGTCAATTGGGTATAAGAACAAGGATTGGGAACCCTGGGCACAGGATGTTCATATTCCTGATCTTCTGATGACTCTCCATACTGCTTTTCAGATGGGAAGTCCTGATTTTCAGTCCCACAGTGTATGGTTGTACATTTTTACCCACATCGTCTCCAGCACTTATTGTTTAAAGTCTTGAAGAATGTCTCTTTGGATGGCATGAGCTGAAATATCAATGGAGTTTGGGAGGGTACTTCCCTGAATGCTAGATGTATTTTATGTATTGATAATGAACTTGTGTTTGTGGTTCTGAGAACATCTATCTCTTTCTTTTCTCCATTTCCTAATTGGATGGGTGAGATTCTCCTCAGCTCACCAGTCAGCATATTCGTCTCTCAGAGCAAGCTAGTTTTCCCTACTCCGGCTTTATACAATTTCTTCCACGAATGCATTTCCTCTTTAAGTATCTCATATTTCTGGTTTCGTCTGGTCACAGGCTCTCCATTGTGTCACTCCTGTGATTTCCCACAGCCTGTCTTTTACTTCAAGCAGCAATGCACCAGTTCAAATGACTCCCACCTCTGCAAATCGTCAGTATTTCACAAATGGGAGTTACCTTTCTCTTTTGAAATACCTCTTAGTATCTTCTCCAACGAAAGTGTTGCATACTTTACCCAGGTGTGTGTGCTCTTATGTTCCTGTTACATACAGACACATTTCCTCACTATATTTTACTTTTTTAAAATAAGTTTTGATTTGGTAAATATTTTGCTGAAATGCATCAAGTGTTTGAAGTCTCTGATGAGTAAATGAAGCAATTACAGCAGTTTATCATTCCTACACAAGGTGACAGAATTGAAACTCTCATCTTACGAAGTATCATTCTTTCAGAATAAAAAATTGGCCACTCAAATTTAAAATGCTATGGAACACCAAGTGCCATTCTGAAAAGTCATTCAAAGCATTTTTAGAACTGCTGGGCAGTGCAAAGTTGACTGATTATATACTGATGCTAGTTGTTTGGGGTATATGCTTGTCAGTGTGTATATTCTGAGGGAACACAGTTCCTATGTCCCTCATCTTGGCTTTATCCAATCAGTAGCCAGAATGATATATGAGCTCAGTTAACCTGAACTGCCTAGGACAGTGAAACTTGTACAATATATTCTTGTTCAAAATGCACTCATGTAATTTCTAATTCTGATGATTTCACAAATATATATATGATGATAAGTAATATGTGATGATGAAAACTTCATGCAACTTATTATTGGTATTACTTTCCCCAGAGTGTCTGTAAGCAACCTACAGAAGATTGTGCTTCCAGTATATCTGTTGAGTCCTATACACAAGCAAAGAATAGAACAAATGAACATGGAGAAGGTAAGAATGACAAAAAATGCAAAAGACATTGGTGAGCCTATTGCTTTAAAGCAAGAGCACTACAATATTGTAATTGTTCCAAGAGTGTATGTATTATCTAGTAAGGAAAAAGAAATATAAGGAGTCATATTATATTAGGTTTCTGTGACAGGTTAAACTGGGGATATTGCTAAAAACATCTGAATTATGAGTTGCATTTTGAGACATACTTCAATCAAATAAAATAGAAATGAAAGAGAAGAAGAGGATATGAACACTGAGACAGGCATTAATTACAGGGAGTCAATGAAGGAATAGGTAGCAGTTGGACTCAGTGGAAGGAAGGACTCTCAGTTACATAAGAGGGGGGGAAAGAGCAGCATTTTCAAAATATGAAAAGCATTTTTGAGTTTCCAGATCCAAAGCTGAATGAAGTGTAAAGTAAAAATTTTCCAACATTCCTGACTTAGTCACAGTTGGAATGGAATAAAATTGAGGAGTGAAGAAGAAATTCCCACATTGTTATGGTTGTTTATCACAAAGGATTCTTCATGTATAAAATCTAATGACACCAAAAGTGTTGCTACTCGATACAAAAAATGTATAGGATAGAAACACCAATTAGGAAAGTGGAAAGAAATAGAAATGGTTAGAGAGTGGTCCCCAAATTCACAGATATCTAAAACTAAATTTGGAAAGATCATAGCTTGACCCAACTTTCATGTGAGGGTAACATCCTAGGGAGAAACCCAGAGGTACATTCAAGTTAAGGTAGAGGCAATGGATTCCAGCAAAATTTATCCTAGATCTCTCAAACTATAATGAATCATCTATTGGGGCCATGATCAGAAGCTCATTGTGACTCAGAAGTTCTTTCCTTCTAAATTTCCTTTAGATTCTGTGGTGATACCAATGATCCTGGTATGCCCACGGCATTTTTTTGTAGCCAGGCAAAGAATGTCCCTTTGGGACAAAAAAAAAAAAACAACAAAACAACAACAACAACAAAACACTAGTAGAACCTACAAACCAAGATAGAAGTAGATCAAGTGCCAGCATAAATATTGCAATAATTATGTGCGTATTTCTTAGGTAGTGTGGATAACAAAAAAGACAACAATTTAAAAATTACATTTTGAAGATAAAATTGCTACATTGCCAGGCAGGAAGGAGTTCAAATAACCCATACAAAAAAACACAAAATGGAAAGAAAAAAGTCTCCTGCTCTAGAGGGTTTTATGAAAAACTAGGAGAGAGGCAAAATGAGGAAGAAAATAAAGAAGGTAGCAAGGAAATTTTGGAGGGGAAAATGAGAAAATGCAATTCAGCATTTTTCAGTGTGCCTGCCTTCAAACCAAAAGTGGGATGATTCCTGGTCCCCAGATGATTGAAACAAGTAGGGACTGGAAGAATCAGGGCAACCTGCTGTACAAATCTGTCCTGCACACCCACCAGCCCCACCATATGTGTGGCATCCTAAGAGTGATTTAGGTCAGTGATCAAGTGTTTTTGAAAATTTGTTTTTTTCAAAGATAGTTTTATTGTTGTTGTTGATGATGATGATGATGATGATGATGATGATGATGATGATGATTTTGGTTCTTTGGAATGAAACCATGTCCCTTTGTGCTACAGGAATACATTCCACTCCTGTGCTAAATTCTGATAACTAATTTTCAGATCAGCTAGCACACTCAAAAAAATGTGTGAAATCATGACTGTATGTGTTATGGCAGACTCATTTTTAAACTAGAATTCCTTATGGAATTTATTCCTCTAATACTAAGACTGTTACTAATGTGTTTATATGACAGTCTCTTGAGTCCTGTCAATTCTGCCTGCTTTTGGATCACAGATTGCTGTGCATGACCATATCTGAATTCTTTGTGCTTTCTCATATTTTTTAAGATGCAGGACCAGTATCTTCATACAAGGGTGAAAAGGGTAACATGATATCGACTAAAACAGAGGAAGCAGGATTAGAAGATGTGCCACGGTCCCAGATGGGTATGAAAAAACAATCATGTTCATATTAGCTGTTATTCTAAATGCATATATCTGATCCAATTAGTTCAGGCAAAAAAAAACTGATAAGAAATAAAATCCACCTTGTCCTGGATCTTGAGGTAGAGGATACTTAGGTATAATAAAATGGATTAAACAATTCTTAGGTCACTTGACTTAATGCTGCCATCTGACTACTTCAGCTTTGACATTGAAATTCTCTGGATTCCTCTTTCCTTCTCTGAATACAGATCTCTGTGGTCTCCAGCATGCTGCATCTTCACATTTGTATATGTACCCTTGCTGAAGTATTCATAATGATCACAATGGTGATCTTACCATTTGAAACTTAACTGCAAGACTTATTTACTAAAGATATATTGTCAATATTCATTTAGAACATTTCAGTCTTGTGATCAACAAAAATACCCAAACTTAAAATTCCAAAGCTAATGTAATCTTTATCAATGCTAACAAAAATAGTTATCACTTGAAATGATATCTGTACTCAGTAGGAATACGAGTGTGTGGGGTTTTTTATATTCAGGTTTTATTGATTATGTATTTCATTTCCTTTTCAGTATCTAAAGACGTACATGCTCTATACAAGGTAAATCATCTTCTATATTTATGTTATATTTTTAAATGCATGCTGTATGCACTTTAAAATATTCACCTATTATCTTGTCTTCAAGCACATCAAGCCTACCATTAAAAGCAAAGATACACCTCTCAAAAAACAAAAATGGTGGAAGCGAGGAGTAAAACAGAAATCAGGTAACTTTTGCAGTACAACTTCTATAAAACCACCTATGATTAAACCTTGCAAATGATAGCAAACTTTTCACTCCTGATATATCCATTTGTGCCGTGTGTTGGGAGGATTTGCTCCATCAGGTCTGTGTTGGTGATGCATGCACATTTCAAAATATTTTTGTAAATCTATGAGGACAATGTGTTTTAAAATAACAAATATCATAGGTGTTTCTGCAATCAAACTTCCCAAATCGGAGTCACGACACTTGTCATTTGGATTGTGAGGCTGATTTTTCTTCCCTCCCCAATTTCAAAAATAGGTCCAGGGAAGCAGGATTGAAATCCAGAATCCTGAGATTATGAGGACTTGTATTTTTCTTGAAGCCAAGATGTCAAGGCCGGTCTGTGAAATACAGGAAAATCTAATTTAAAACACAATGTGCACTCTACCCTGACATCTAGTGTATCAACCAACTGGATCAAACTTGCTTTTATGCTACTTAGGTACTGACTTTGACAACTCTTGTGGTCAGTTTGAGGCAAGAAATAATAAAATGTATGATCATATATACTTTAGTTTATCCCTTGCTTCTAAAGTGAACGTTTGCTGGTGAACACTCTTTCCTGAAATTTTATCTCAGAGTAATCAATCCATAAATTCTTCCACATCCCAATGGAGTCTTTGCTCATTATTCTTTGACTTGTTGTTTGTCTCTTACCTCTGTATGGTAAAAACAGAACCCAGATCCTTTTGAAGACATTCCTTCATTCAGTCCTGCATCAACCCCGTAGTGCACTTTTGCATTCTCTTTATTCATCTCCATTCTTGATCATGCCCTTCAAGCTCATGTGCCCACAGATTTGAGATACTTCCAGCTATATATGGATTCATGGCCTAGATGAAAGTGTTTGCTATGTGTCTGTCGAACCATCTCAACATTTTGAGGCATCTTTCCTAATGCAAATTCTTCCTAACTGTATGTTTAGCCCGTTTCTACCTGCATGATCTTCTGGCAGTTTTCACCAATTCCTGTATCATCAGACATATACCGTCCCCCTTAACTCTTGTCTCTATGTCATGCTATAGCCTTTCACATTTTCACCATTCTCTGCCTCTGGCTGATGGCCTCACTCCTCAAGTCTCTGTTCATCCCTACCTCTAGAAAAGAAAGCATCCACGCCAAGTGTTATTGCCTCAGGCACTTACCTGACACTCAATTATGGGGTCCTCAAAACTGTGTGTTGTAAAAGTATCTCCTGAAGTCCAGGAACTAGTGAAGTAGACAGAGAACGAATAACTTACAGGCCAACTGATTATTACTCAGTATAATAGTGGGTCATGGTCTGAGGTAGCTAACACCAGAGAAGCGAAAACAGTTTATGTCAGGAATAATAGGCCCCATGAGTAATGCTTCCAAAAACAGAGTGAATCCTAACAGAAGAAATGCAGCAAAAGGAGAGGAACGGAATATGTGGTTCACTGTCAAAAATATCACAGTGATCATATATACACATGCTTTTTTGTTGACACCAAAGTTACATGCAGTGGTTCATTAAAAATTAGTATTAGGAAAAAGACATAGTAAACAGTGTGAAGTTTCTTCTTCCCATTGTAATTTTAGCATTTTTTCTGCAAAATATCATTTTTCTTTGAGTGATTGAATCTTTGAGATATCATGTGCAATGAATATGGTGAACTGTTGTTTTGTTGAAGCATTAGATTAGTAAAAACCCCTGCTAAATCTCTCAATACACCCTGGGATTCATCTGTAATTTCAGCTTAGTTAGAGACTGAGGCAGGCTGATGTCGGGTTCCCAGTGAGCCAGGGAATATTTACTCTGTCTTCAAAAAAATAAATAAATAAATACAAATGAAGGCCTTTTATTCGAAGTATGTACTTGCGTTCTTGCCAAGGATACACATGGCTCTGGGTACAGCCAACAAGCTCACACAAGAATCCAGGAATTTCCAAAAGCATAAACATTCACCTAAAATTAAACTTAACTAAAACGTATCATTGTGAAAATCAAATTGTATGATTATTACAATTATGTTTTTAGTTGGCTAGATTTTCACTCAGTCTAACTTTTTTAAGTAGTTTAATTAAGTACATCTATGCATTTATCCCCAGATTCACATTCCCATATGTCATCAGAAGAATTGAAGGAGAGGGTTGATGGCATGGAAAAAAGCTATGGACAGGTAAGTAAATTTGTCAATTTAAATTCATGGTCTATTTCTCTTCTTTGATGGGAAGGAAATTATGCCAAACAAAATGACATCACACAATACATACTTAGATATCAAGATCACAATTTAATATTTAAGTCTAAAAATGTAACACAACATGAACATGAAAATAGCTTTAGAAATCATGTAAGCAGAAGCTTAAAAGTAACCTTCATCTAGTAATGTGAGGAGATTTTTTGAGTATTGTTTCAATTTTCTTCTGTGTGAACTCCTCACATAATGAGGATTAAATCTAAGACTCGGAAAGATCCAGTTGAAAGTTGGAGAGTATATAATTGAAATGGCCAGTGAACACATTCATGTTAAAGATCATCATTCCCAAAGGCTCAAAATTTTAGTTTCCCATTACCAGTAATCCATGCTGGTATTAAAGACTCCAATCTCCCTACACACTCCAGTATGTAGGCTGAGGCAGGAAATAGACTTAAAGGAGAAACCAAACAGCCTGTTATAGAATCAGGACCTTTCAGGGTGTATCCGTCAATCCTGTTAGAGTACGAACAAAAACTTTTAGTTTCTTTACTTTTCATGCAAGAAATCAAGAAAATTACTAAACATTTTTATTCCACCTCTGAAGTGGACATTAGTCAAAAGAACTTGGATGCAGTTCCTGGGAACTTGCAAAAATTTTGTGGTATTTTAATGCCCTATAGTTTAGGAGCAGAATTTGCAAGCATTTCAGTTCCACTGTTATGTATGTGTCTTTTTAGTGTACAGATTTGTCTTTGGGATGTGTTTGGGTCAGGCCATCATGTTCAGAATCAAATTCCCAAATGAGCATATGTAACATACAATATTTACTCACCAATATCTCATCAAGGTGAAAGATACCCCTCTAGGAACAATCATAGCTTAAAGCAAAACATGCATATAAATAAACTGTATATTTAATGTGGTTTCTATAATACTTAATAATTAATCGAAGTTCATAGGAAATAATAATACTCGTAAGACTAGAAAAAAGTCATTTGTGACAATAAAATTATCATGATAAATTTTAAAAAGAGCAGATAATGAAAGTGGTGATAGTAAGCAGAGATTGAAGAGGAAATGAGGATGAAATTCAATATTAATGAGAATAGAAAAGAATATAAAATAAGAATGAAAATGTAATAAATGAAACAAAATGAAAACTGAACAAAAAATCTTAGAAAATCATATATATTGTGAAAAAAATGGCACAAACAACATCATGAAAATCTTCACAATTCCCTTAAACTAATATAACTGAAATGGAGACACTTCTATCCAGGATTTCTAATTTTGGAAAGCTAAAGCTTTTTATGGTTTGGAGGATGCAAATATTGTCCATCAGTTTCTTTATCTGCTCTAGCTCAAAAAGGCCTTCCCTGACATTGGTGTGATCAAGTGGATCTCCTCTGCTCCTTGCTCCCCAACACCTCTCAGATAATGCTGAGGGAACTTTGAAAGTTACAAAGCAAATTACTCTCAGTATTTGATTTTGTACTCAGAGACATGGTCTATGGATGTAGAAATTGCCTGATAAACCCAGTGATTCATGAAGGCTGGGGACTAATCTGTAATGCAGACCCCAATTATGGAATTCCATTCTCAGTGGTCTTTTTTTAAAAGAGAGAGAGAGAGAGAGAGAGAGAGAGAGAGAGAGAGAGAGAGAGAGAGAATTTTTTAATATTTATTTGTTAGTTTTCAGTGGACACAACATCTTTGTGTGTATGTGGTGCTTAGGATCGAACCGGGACCGCATGCATTCCAGACGAGTGCACACCGCTTGAGCCACATCCCCACCCCAACTCAGTGGTCTTGTACTGTGCATGATTCCAAGTCACTGAGGCCTTTTCCTATAATCACTTGAAGCATGGGAGACATGGTCTGGTTTCAGAATCTGTGACTTCTTCTGAGAACTCAGTGAAAATACCATTCTACCTGATTCTGCCCCAGGACTCATGGGATCTTCTGTCCCTTGAATTCTCAACTAGCAGTTCTTGCTCACGTTCATTATTCCCAAAGCACCAGTTTGAAAGAGACAGTACCGCTGTGAACCTCTACTCTACAGAATGTCCACAGCAGCAACACACCTCTTCCTGATGAGAGCTGTCAGCACATGCGTGTTACTCACAATTCTGAGCCCATACGAGTAACCAACTAAAATTGTGGGAGGATACCTGGCTACTGAATCATGGAGGTGTAAGGGATGCAGTGTTTCCTGATGAGACACCACTGAGAGCCCATGTACTCAGGGCAATATTGTAATACTTAAGAGGGTGCCTTTGACTGCCTGTGTAATGTTAATAGGGGTGTAAATATTCTAAATTATTCTCAGTAGAGTGGGTTGACCATGCCTACCATTCATTTCATGTTTATGGTACTGCAGGCTGCCCTTTTGTCTATCAGATTTATCCTTGGCCCTTGCTGTTACAGAGCTGCAAGCACCATGATGCATGAGAGTGCCATGAACTACTATTCTTAACAAAGACTCCAGATGCCAGCTCTCTGGGCAGCTCTATGTCTGGGTTTCTCTCCTGCTCCCACCTTGAATATGGTTATGGGCACCTCCAAACCACATTTTTTATGCCGAGTTCAGTCTTTGAAATGTTAGGAAAAAACTGGGTAAAATTTTTCGGATATCCCAGGAACAAAGTTGCGATAAAGTAAAAGGAGTGGAGAGGCTCCTAAACACCTGCTCAGATTCTGCCTGGTAGGTTTGGATTACATCAAATATTCCTTGACATTGCGGGGAAAATGAAGTCTTTCCTTTGCTGAAAAAGTTCAATTTTGCCTTAAAATAATAAGTTTCCTAATTGTTTGCTTTAAAATATCATCCTTGTAGAAACTTAAGGGATTTTGTTGTTTCAGGTTTTATATTTTAGAAATTTTTAGGGCAGTGCTTTTATATGCTATATGAGGAATCATTTTGACATGATGGTGCATCATGAAAAACTAGTTTGCTCAAATGCAGTGCCACGTTTCTAGGTGTTTATTTATCCATTTTTGTTTTAAGGTGCATCTGGGCTCAATTCATATCTTTCTAATTGTGATAGAAACCACTGTAAACCTTGAAGTTCCAGTGTCTCATGTGTACACAGAATCATTGTCAATTGGGTATAAGAACAAGGATTGGGAACCCTGGGCACAGGATGTTCATATTCTTGATCTTCTGATGACTCTCCATACTGCTTTTCAGATGGGAAGTCCTGATTTTCAGTCCCACAGTGTATGGTTGTACATTTTTACCCACATCGTCTCCAGCACTTATTGTTTAAAGTCTTGAAGAATGTCTCTTTGGATGGCATGAGCTGAAATATCAATGGAGTTTGGGAGGGTACTTCCCTGAATGCTAGATGTATTTTATGTATTGATAATGAACTTGTGTTTGTGGTTCTGAGAACATCTATCTCTTTCTTTTCTCCATTTCCTAATTGGATGGGTGAGATTCTCCTCAGCTCACCAGTCAGCATATTCGTCTCTCAGAGCAAGCTAGTTTTCCCTACTCAGGCTTTATACAATTTCTTCCACGAATGCATTTCCTCTTTAAGTATCTCATATTTCTGGTTTCATCTGGTCACAGGCTCTCCATTGTGTCACTCCTGTGATTTCCCACAGCCTGTCTTTTACTTCAAGCAGCAATGCACCAGTTCAAATGACTCCCACCTCTGCAAATCGTCAGCATTTCACAAATGGGAGTTACCTTTCTCTTTTGAAATACCTCTTAGTTTCTTCTCCAATGAAAGTGTTGCATACTTTACCCAAGTGTGTGTGCTCTTATGTTCATGTTACATACAGACACATTTCCTCACTATATTTTACTTTTTTTAAATAAGTTTTGATTTGGTAAATATTTTGCTGAAATGCATCAAGTGTTTGAAGTCTCTGATGAGTAAATGAAGCAATTACAGCAGTTTATCATTCCTACACAAGGTGACAGAATTGAAACTCTCATCTTATGAAGTATCATTCTTTCAGAATAAAAAATTGGCCACTCAAATTTAAAATGCTATGGAACACCAAGTGCCATTCTGAAAAGTCATTCAAAGCATTTTTAGAACTGCTGGGCAGTGCAAAGTTGACTGATTATATACTGATGCTAGTTGTTTGGGGTATATGCTTGTCAGTGTGTATATTCTGAGGGAACACAGTTCCTATGTCCCTCATCTTGGCTTTATCCAATCAGTAGCCAGAATGATATATGAGCTCAGTTAACCTGAACTGCCTAGGACAGTGAAACTTGTACAATATATTCTTGTTCAAAATGCACTCATGTAATTTCTAATTCTGATGATTTCACAAATATATATATGGTGAAATGTAATATGTGATGATGAAAACTTCATGCAACTTATTATTGGTATTACTTTCCCCAGAGTGTCTGTAAGCAACCTACAGAAGATTGTGCTTCCAGTATATCTGTTGAGTCCTATACACAAGCAAAGAATAGAACAAATGAACATGGAGAAGGTAAGAATGACAAAAAATGCAAAAGACATTGGTGAGCATATTGCTTTAAAGCAAGAGCACTAAAATATTGTAATTGTTCCAAGAGTGTATGTATTATCTAGTAAGGAAAAAGAAATATAAGGAGTCATATTGTATTAGGTTTCTGTGACAGGTTAAACTGGGGATATTGCTAAAAACATCTGAATTATGAGTTGCATTTTGAGACATACTTCAATCAAAGTAAAATAGAAATGAAAGAGAAGAAGAGGATATGAACACTGAGACAGGCATTAATTACAGGGAGTCAATGAAGGAAGAGGTAGCAGTTGGACTCAGTGGAAGGAAGGACTCTCAGTTACATAAGAGGGGGGGAAAGAGCAGCATTTTCAAAATATGAAAAGCATTTTTGAGTTTCCAGATCCAAAGCTGAATGAAGTGTAAAGTAAAAATTTTCCAACATTCCTGACTTAGTCACAGTTGGAATGGAATAAAATTGAGGAGTGAAGAAGAAATTCCCACATTGTTATGGTTGTTTATCACAAAGGATTCTTCATGTATAAAATCTAATGACTCCAAAAGTGTTGCTACTCGATACAAAAAATGTATAGGGTAGAAACACCAATTAGGAAAGTGAAAAGAAATAGAAATGGTTAGATAGTGGTCCCAAAATTCACAGATATCTAAAACTAAATTTGGAAAGATCATAGCTTGACCCAACTTTCATGTGAGGGTAACATCCTAGGGAGAAACCCAGAGGTACATTCAAGTTAAGGTAGAGGCAATGGATTCCAGCAAAATTTATCCTAGATCTCTCAAACTATAATGAATCATCTATTGGGGCCATGATCAGAAGCTCATTGTGACTCAGAAGTTCTTTCCTTCTAAATTTCCTTTAGATTCTGTGGTGATACCAATGATCCTGGTATGCCCACGGCATTTTTTTGTAGCCAGGCAAAGAATGTCCCTTTGGGACAAAAAAAAAAAACAACAAAACAACAACAACAACAAAACACTAGTAGAACCTACAAACCAAGATAGAAGTAGATCAAGTGCCAGCATAAATATTGCAATAATTATGTGCATATTTCTTAGGTAGTGTGGATAACAAAAAAGACAAAAATTTAAAAATTACATTTTGAAGATAAAATTGCTACATTGCCAGGCAGGAAGGAGTTCAAATAACCCATACAAAAAAACACAAAATGGAAAGAAAAAAGTCTCCTGCTCTAGAGGGTTTTATGAAAAACTAGGAGAGAGGCAAAATGAGGAAGAAAATAAAGAAGGTAGCAAGGAAATTTTGGAGGGGAAAATGAGAAAATGCAATTCAGCATTTTTCAGTGTGCCTGCCTTCAAACCAAAAGTGGGATGATTCCTGGTCCCCAGATGATTGAAACAAGTAGGGACTGGAAGAATCAGGGCAACCTGCTGTACAAATCTGTCCTGCACACCCACCAGCCCCACCATGTGTGTGGCATCCTAAGAGTGATTTAGGTCAGTGATCAAGTGTTTTTGAAAATTTGTTTTTTTCAAAGATAGTTTTATTGTTGTTGTTGTTGATGATGATGATGATGATGATGATGATGATGATGATAATGATGATTTTGGTTCTTTGGAATGAAACCATGTCCCTTTGTGCTACAGGAATACATTCCACTCCTGTGCTAAATTCTGATAACTAATTTTCAGATCAGCTAGCACACTCAAAAAAATGTGTGAAATCATGACTGTATGTGTTATGGCAGACTCATTTTTAAACTAGAATTCCTTATGGAATTTATTCCTCTAATACTAAGACTGTTACTAATGTGTTTATATGACAGTCTCTTGAGTCCTGTCAATTCTGCTTGCTTTTGGATCACAGATTGCTGTGGATGACCATATCTAAATTCTTTATGCTTTCTCATATTTTTTAAGATGCAGGACCTGTATCTTCATACAAGGGTGAAAAGGGTAACATGATATCCACTAAAACAGAGGAAGCAGGATTAGAAGATGTGCCACGGTCCCAGATGGGTATGAAAAAACAATCATGTTCATATTAGCTGTTATTCTAAATGCATATATCTGATCCAATTAGTTCAGGCAAAAAAAAAACCTGATAAGAAATAAAATACACCTTGTCCTGGATCTTGAGGTAGAGGATACTTAGGTATAATAAAATGGATTAAACAATTCTTAGGTCACTTGACTTAATGCTGCCATCTGACTACTTCAGCTTTGACATTGAAATTCTCTGGATTCCTCTTTCCTTCTCTGAATACAGATCTCTGTGGTCTCCAGCATGCTGCATCTTCACATTTGTATATGTACCCTTGCTGAAGTATTCATAATGATCACAATGGTGATCTTACCATTTGAAACTTAACTGCAAGACTTATTTACTAAAGATATATTGTCAATATTCATTTAGAACATTTCAGTCTTGTGATCAACAAAAATACCCAAACTTAAAATTCCAAAGCTAATGTAATCTTTATCAATGCTAACAAAAATAGTTATCACTTAAACTGATATCTGTACTCAGTAGGAATCCGAGTGTGTGGGGTTTTTTATATTCAGGTTTTATTGATTATGTATTTCATTTCCTTTTCAGTATCTAAAGACGTACATGCTTTATACAAGGTAAATCATCTTCTATATTTATGTTATATTTTTAAATGCATGCTGTATGCACTTTAAAATATTCACGTATTATCTTGTCTTCAAGCACATCAAGCCTACCATTAAAAGCAAAGATACACCTCTCAAAAAACAAAAATGGTGGAAGCGAGAAGTAAAACAGAAATCAGGTAACTTTTGCAGTACAACTTCTATAAAACCACCTATGATTAAACCTTGCAAATGATAGCAAACTTTTCACTCCTGATATATCCATTTGTGCCGTGTGTTGGGAGGATTTGCTCCATCAGGTCTGTGTTGGTGATGCATGCACATTTCAAAATATTTTTGTAAATCTATGAGGACAAGGTGTTTTAAAATAACAAATATCATAGGTGTTTCTGCAATCAAACTTCCCAAATCGGAGTCACGACACTTGTCATTTGGATTGTGAGGCTGATTTTTCTTCCCTCCCCAATTTCAAAAATAGGTCCAGGGAAGCAGGATTGAAATCCAGAATCCTGAGATTATGAGGACTTGTATTTTTCTTGAAGCCAAGATGTCAAGGCCGGTCTGTGAAATACAGGAAAATCTAATTTAAAACACAATGTGCACTCTACCCTGACATCTAGTGTATCAACCAACTGGATCAAACTTGCTTTTATGCTACTTAGGTACTGACTTTGACAACTCTTGTGGTCAGTTTGAGGCAAGAAATAATAAAATGTATGATCATATATACTTTAGTTTATCCCTTGCTTCTAAAGTGAACGTTTGCTGGTGAACACTCTTTCCTGAAATTTTATCTCAGAGTAATCAATCCATAAATTCTTCCACATCCCAATGGAGTCTTTGCTCATTATTCTTTGACTTGTTGTTTGTCTCTTACCTCTGTATGGTAAAAACAGAACCCAGATCCTTTTGAAGACATTCCTTCATTCAGTCCTGCATCAACCCCGTAGTGCACTTTTGAATTCTCTTTATTCATCTCCATTCTTGATCATGCCCTTCAAGCTCATGTGCCCACAGATTTGAGATACTTCCAGCTATATATGGATTCATGGCCTAGATGAAAGTGTTTGCTATGTGTCTGTCGAACCATCTCAACATTTTGAGGCATCTTTCCTAATGCAAATTCTTCCTAACTGTATGTTTAGCCCGTTTCTACCTGCATGATCTTCTGGCAGTTTTCACCAATTCCTGTATCATCAGACATATACCGTCCCCCTTAACTCTTGTCTCTATGTCATGCTATAGCCTTTCACATTTTCACCATTCTCTGCCTCTGGCTGATGGCCTCACTCCTCAAGTCTCTGTTCATCCCTACCTCTAGAAAAGAAAGCATCCACGCCAAGTGTTATTGCCTCAGGCACTTACCTGACACTCAGTTATGGGGTCCTCAAAACTGTGTGTTGTAAAAGTATCTCCTGAAGTCCAGGAACTAGTGAAGTAGACAGAGAACGAATAACTTACAGGCCAACTGATTATTACTCAGTATAATAGTGGGTCATGGTCTGAGGTAGCTAACACCAGAGAAGCGAAAACAGTTTATGTCAGGAATAATAGGCCCCATGAGTAATGCTTCCAAAAACAGAGTGAATCCTAACAGAAGAAATGCAGCAAAAGGAGAGGAACGGAATATGTGGTTCACTGTCAAAAATATCACAGTGATCATATATACACATGCTTTTTTGTTGACACCAAAGTTACATGCAGTGGTTCATTAAAAATTAGTATTAGGAAAAAGACATAGTAAACAGTGTGAAGTTTCTTCTTCCCATTGTAATTTTAGCATTTTTTCTGCAAAATATCATTTTTCTTTGAGTGATTGAATCTTTGAGATATCATGTGCAATGAATATGGTGAACTGTTGTTTTGTTGAAGCATTAGATTAGTAAAAACCCCTGCTAAATCTCTCAATACACCCTGGGATTCATCTGTAATTTCAGCTTAGTTAGAGACTGAGGCAGGCTGATGTCGGGTTCCCAGTGAGCCAGGGAATATTTACTCTGTCTTCAAAAAAATAAATAAATAAATACAAATGAAGGCCTTTTATTCGAAGTATGTACTTGCGTTCTTGCCAAGGATACACATGGCTCTGGGTACAGCCAACAAGCTCACACAAGAATCCAGGAATTTCCAAAAGCATAAACATTCACCTAAAATTAAACTTAACTAAAACGTATCATTGTGAAAATCAAATTGTATGATTATTACAATTATGTTTTTAGTTGGCTAGATTTTCACTCAGTCTAACTTTTTTAAGTAGTTTAATTAAGTACATCTATGCATTTATCCCCAGATTCACATTCCCATATGTCATCAGAAGAATTGAAGGAGAGGGTTGATGGCATGGAAAAAAGCCATGGACAGGTAAGTAAATTTGTCAATTTAAATTCATGGTCTATTTCTCTTCTTTGATGGGAAGGAAATTATGCCAAACAAAATGACATCACACAATACATACTTAGATATCAAGATCACAATTTAATATTTAAGTCTAAAAATGTAACACAACATGAACATGAAAATAGCTTTAGAAATCATGTAAGCAGAAGCTTAAAAGTAACCTTCATCTAGTAATGTGAGGAGATTTTTTGAGTATTGTTTCAATTTTCTTCTGTGTGAACTCCTCACATAATGAGGATTAAATCTAAGACTCGGAAAGATCCAGTTGAAAGTTGGAGAGTATATAATTGAAATGGCCAGTGAACACATTCATGTTAAAGATCATCATTCCCAAAGGCTCAAAATTTTAGTTTCCCATTACCAGTAATCCATGCTGGTATTAAAGACTCCAATCTCCCTACACACTCCAGTATGTAGGCTGAGGCAGGAAATAGACTTAAAGGAGAAACCAAACAGCCTGTTATAGAATCAGGACCTTTCAGGGTGTATCCGTCAGTCCTGTTAGAGTACGAACAAAAACTTTTAGTTCCTTTACTTTTCATGCAAGAAATCAAGAAAATTACTAAACATTTTTATTCCACCTCTGAAGTGGACATTAGTCAAAAGAACTTGGATGCAGTTCCTGGGAACTTGCAAAAATTTTGTGGTATCTTAATGCCCTATAGTTTAGGAGCAGAATTTGCAAGCATTTCAGTTCAACTGTTATGTATGTGTCCTTTTAGTGTACAGATTTTCTTTGGGATGTGTTTGGGTCAGGCCATCATGTTCAGAATCAAATTCCCAAATGAGCATATGTAACATACAATATTTATTCACCAGTATCTCATCAAGGAGAAAGATAACCCTCTAGGAACAATCATAGCTTAAAGCAAAACATGCATATAAATAAACTGTATATTTAATGTGGTTTCTATAATACTTAATAATTAATCGAAGTTCATAGGAAATAATAATACTCGTAAGACTAGAAAAAAGTCATTAGTGACAATAAAATTATCATGATAAATTTTAAAAAGAGCAGATAATGAAAGTGGTGATAGTAAGCAGAGATTGAAGAGGAAATGAGGATGAAATTCAATATTAATGAGAATAGAAAAGAATATAAAATAAGAATAAAAATGTAATAAAGGAAACAAAATGAAAACTGAACAAAAAATCTTAGAAAATCATATATATTGTGAAAAAAATGGCACAAACAACATCATGAAAATCTTCACAATTCCCTTAAACTAATATAACTGAAATGGAGACACTTCTGTCCAGGATTCCTAATTTTGGAAAGCTAAAGCTTTTTATGGTTTGGAGGATGCAAATATTGTCCATCAGTTTCTTTATCTGCTCTAGCTCAAAAAGGCCTTCCCTGACATTGGTGTGATCAAGTGGATCTCCTCTGCTCCTTGCTCCCCAACACCTCTCAGATAATGCTGAGGGAACTTTGAAAGTTACAAAGCAAATTACTCTCAGTATTTGATTTTGTACTCAGAGACATGGTTCTATAGATGTAGAAATTGCCTGATAAACCCAGTGATCCATGAAGGCTGGGGACTAATCTGTAATGCAGACCCCAATTATGGAATTCCATTCTCAGTGGTCTTTTTTTAAAAGAGAGAGAGAGAGAGAGAGAGAGAGAGAGAGAGAGACAGAGAGAGAGTGAGAGAGAGAGAGAGAGAGAGAGAGAGAGAATTTTTTAATATTTATTTGTTAGTTTTCAGTGGACACAACATCTTTGTGTGTATGTGGTGCTTAGGATCGAACCGGGACCGCATGCATTCCAGAGGAGTGCACACCGCTTGAGCCACATCCCCACCCCAACTCAGTGGTCTTGTACTGTGCATGATTCCAAGTCACTGAGGCCTTTTCCTATAATCTCTTGAAGCATGGGAGACATGGTCTGGTTTCAGAATCTGTGACTTCTTCTGAGAACTCAGTGAAAATACCATTCTACCTGATTCTGCCCCAGGACTCATGGGATCTTCTGTCCCTTGAATTCTCAACTAGCAGTTCTTGCTAACGTTCATTATTCCCAAAGCACCAGTTTGAAAGAGACAGTATCGCTGTGAACCTCTACTCTACAGAATGTCCACAGCAGCAACACACCTCTTCCTGATGAGAGCTGTCAGCACATGCGTGTTACTCACAATTCTGAGCCCATACGAGTAACCAACTAAAATTGTGGGAGGATACCTGGCTACTGAATCATGGAGGTGTAAGGGATGCAGTGTTTCCTGATGAGACACCACTGAGAGCCCATGTACTCAGGGCAATATTGTAATACTTAAGAGGGTGCCTTTGACTGCCTGTGTAATGTTAATAGGGGTGTAAATATTCTAAATTATTCTCAGTAGAGTGGGTTGACCATGCCTAGCATTCATTTCATGTTTATGGTACTGCAGGCTGCCCTTTTGTCTATCAGATTTATCCTTGGCCCTTGCTGTCACAGAGCTGCAAGCACCATGATGCATGAGAGTGCCATGAACTACTATTCTTAACAAAGACTCCAGATGCCAGCTCTCTGGGCAGCTCTATGTCTGGGTTTCTCTCCTGCTCCCACCTTGAATATGGTTATGGGCACCTCCAAACCACATTTTTTATGCCGAGTTCAGTCTTTGAAATGTTAGGAAAAAACTGGGTAAAATTTTTCGGATATCCCAGGAACAAAGTTGCGATAAAGTAAAAGGAGTGGAGAGGCTCCTAAACACCTGCTCAGATTCTGCCTGGTAGGTTTGGATTACATCAAATATTCCTTGACATTGCGGGGAAAATGAAGTCTTTCCTTTGCTGAAAAAGTTCAATTTTGCCTTAAAATAATAAGTTTCCTAATTGTTTGCTTTAAAATATCATCCTTGTAGAAACTTAAGGGATTTTGTTGTTTCAGGTTTTATATTTTAGAAATTTTTAGGGCAGTGCTTTTATATGCTATATGAGGAATCATTTTGACATGATGGTGCATCATGAAAAACTAGTTTGCTCAAATGCAGTGCCACGTTTCTAGGTGTTTATTTATCCATTTTTGTTTTAAGGTGCATCTGGGCTCAATTCATATCTTTCTAATTGTGATAGAAACCACTGTAAACCTTGAAGTTCCAGTGTCTCATGTGTACACAGAATCATTGTCAATTGGGTATAAGAACAAGGATTGGGAACCCTGGACACAGGATGTTCATATTCCTGATCTTCTGATGACTCTCCATACTGCTTTTCAGATGGGAAGTCCTGATTTTCAGTCCCACAGTGTATGGTTGTACATTTTTACCCACATCGTCTCCAGCACTTATTGCTTAAAGTCTTGAAGAATGTCTCTTTGGATGGCATGAGCTGAAATATCAATGGAGTTTGGGAGGGTACTTCCCTGAATGCTAGATGTATTTTATGTATTGATAATGAACTTGTGTTTGTGGTTCTGAGAACATCTATCTCTTTCTTTTCTCCATTTCCTAATTGGATGGGTGAGATTCTCCTCAGCTCACCAGTCAGCATATTCGTCTCTCAGAGCAAGCTAGTTTTCCCTACTCCGGCTTTATACAATTTCTTCCACGAATGCATTTCCTCTTTAAGTATCTCATATTTCTGGTTTCATCTGGTCACAGGCTCTCCATTATGTCACTCCTGTGATTTCCCACAGCCTGTCTTTTACTTCAAGCAGCAATGCACCAGTTCAAATGACTCCCACCTCTGCAAATCGTCAGCATTTACAAATGGGAGTTACCTTTCTCTTTTGAAATACCTCTTAGTTTCTTCTCCAATGAAAGTGTTGCATACTTTACCCAAGAGTGTGTGCTCTTATGTTCATGTTACATACAGACACATTTCCTCACTATATTTTACTTTTTTAAAATAAGTTTTGATTTGGTAAATATTTTGCTGAAATGCATCAAGTGTTTGAAGTCTCTGATGAGTAAATGAAGCAATTACAGCAGTTTATCATTCCTACACAAGGTGACAGAATTGAAACTCTCATCTTACGAAGTATCATTCTTTCAGAATAAAAAATTGGCCACTCAAATTTAAAATGCTATGGAACACCAAGTGCCATTCTGAAAAGTCATTCAAAGCATTTTTAGAACTGCTGGGCAGTGCAAAGTTGACTGATTATATACTGATGCTAGTTGTTTGGGGTATATGCTTGTCAGTGTGTATATTCTGAGGGAACACAGTTCCTATGTCCCTCATCTTGGCTTTATCCAATCAGTAGCCAGAATGATATATGAGCTCAGTTAACCTGAACTGCCTAGGACAGTGAAACTTGTACAATATATTCTTGTTCAAAATGCACTCATGTAATTTCTAATTCTGATGATTTCACAAATATATATATGGTGAAATGTAATATGTGATGATGAAAACTTCATGCAACTTATTATTGGTATTACTTTCCCCAGAGTGTCTGTAAGCAACCTACAGAAGATTGTGCTTCCAGTATATCTGTTGAGTCCTATACACAAGCAAAGAATAGAACAAATGAACATGGAGAAGGTAAGAATGACAAAAAATGCAAAAGACATTGGTGAGCATATTGCTTTAAAGCAAGAGCACTAAAATATTGTAATTGTTCCAAGAGTGTATGTATTATCTAGTAAGGAAAAAGAAATATAAGGAGTCATATTGTATTAGGTTTCTGTGACAGGTTAAACTGGGGATATTGCTAAAAACATCTGAATTATGAGTTGCATTTTGAGACATACTTCAATCAAAGTAAAATAGAAATGAAAGAGAAGAAGAGGATATGAACACTGAGACAGGCATTAATTACAGGGAGTCAATGAAGGAAGAGGTAGCAGTTGGACTCAGTGGAAGGAAGGACTCTCAGTTACATAAGAGGGGGGGAAAGAGCAGCATTTTCAAAATATGAAAAGCATTTTTGAGTTTCCAGATCCAAAGCTGAATGAAGTGTAAAGTAAAAATTTTCCAACATTCCTGACTTAGTCACAGTTGGAATGGAATAAAATTGAGGAGTGAAGAAGAAATTCCCACATTGTTATGGTTGTTTATCACAAAGGATTCTTCATGTATAAAATCTAATGACTCCAAAAGTGTTGCTACTCGATACAAAAAATGTATAGGGTAGAAACACCAATTAGGAAAGTGAAAAGAAATAGAAATGGTTAGATAGTGGTCCCAAAATTCACAGATATCTAAAACTAAATTTGGAAAGATCATAGCTTGACCCAACTTTCATGTGAGGGTAACATCCTAGGGAGAAACCCAGAGGTACATTCAAGTTAAGGTAGAGGCAATGGATTCCAGCAAAATTTATCCTAGATCTCTCAAACTATAATGAATCATCTATTGGGGCCATGATCAGAAGCTCATTGTGACTCAGAAGTTCTTTCCTTCTAAATTTCCTTTAGATTCTGTGGTGATACCAATGATCCTGGTATGCCCACGGCATTTTTTTGTAGCCAGGCAAAGAATGTCCCTTTGGGACAAAAAAAAAAAAACAACAAAACAACAACAACAACAAAACACTAGTAGAACCTACAAACCAAGATAGAAGTAGATCAAGTGCCAGCATAAATATTGCAATAATTATGTGCATATTTCTTAGGTAGTGTGGATAACAAAAAAGACAAAAATTTAAAAATTACATTTTGAAGATAAAATTGCTACATTGCCAGGCAGGAAGGAGTTCAAATAACCCATACAAAAAAACACAAAATGGAAAGAAAAAAGTCTCCTGCTCTAGAGGGTTTTATGAAAAACTAGGAGAGAGGCAAAATGAGGAAGAAAATAAAGAAGGTAGCAAGGAAATTTTGGAGGGGAAAATGAGAAAATGCAATTCAGCATTTTTCAGTGTGCCTGCCTTCAAACCAAAAGTGGGATGATTCCTGGTCCCCAGATGATTGAAACAAGTAGGGACTGGAAGAATCAGGGCAACCTGCTGTACAAATCTGTCCTGCACACCCACCAGCCCCACCATGTGTGTGGCATCCTAAGAGTGATTTAGGTCAGTGATCAAGTGTTTTTGAAAATTTGTTTTTTTCAAAGATAGTTTTATTGTTGTTGTTGTTGATGATGATGATGATGATGATGATGATGATGATGATAATGATGATTTTGGTTCTTTGGAATGAAACCATGTCCCTTTGTGCTACAGGAATACATTCCACTCCTGTGCTAAATTCTGATAACTAATTTTCAGATCAGCTAGCACACTCAAAAAAATGTGTGAAATCATGACTGTATGTGTTATGGCAGACTCATTTTTAAACTAGAATTCCTTATGGAATTTATTCCTCTAATACTAAGACTGTTACTAATGTGTTTATATGACAGTCTCTTGAGTCCTGTCAATTCTGCTTGCTTTTGGATCACAGATTGCTGTGGATGACCATATCTAAATTCTTTATGCTTTCTCATATTTTTTAAGATGCAGGACCTGTATCTTCATACAAGGGTGAAAAGGGTAACATGATATCCACTAAAACAGAGGAAGCAGGATTAGAAGATGTGCCACGGTCCCAGATGGGTATGAAAAAACAATCATGTTCATATTAGCTGTTATTCTAAATGCATATATCTGATCCAATTAGTTCAGGCAAAAAAAAAACCTGATAAGAAATAAAATACACCTTGTCCTGGATCTTGAGGTAGAGGATACTTAGGTATAATAAAATGGATTAAACAATTCTTAGGTCACTTGACTTAATGCTGCCATCTGACTACTTCAGCTTTGACATTGAAATTCTCTGGATTCCTCTTTCCTTCTCTGAATACAGATCTCTGTGGTCTCCAGCATGCTGCATCTTCACATTTGTATATGTACCCTTGCTGAAGTATTCATAATGATCACAATGGTGATCTTACCATTTGAAACTTAACTGCAAGACTTATTTACTAAAGATATATTGTCAATATTCATTTAGAACATTTCAGTCTTGTGATCAACAAAAATACCCAAACTTAAAATTCCAAAGCTAATGTAATCTTTATCAATGCTAACAAAAATAGTTATCACTTAAACTGATATCTGTACTCAGTAGGAATCCGAGTGTGTGGGGTTTTTTATATTCAGGTTTTATTGATTATGTATTTCATTTCCTTTTCAGTATCTAAAGACGTACATGCTTTATACAAGGTAAATCATCTTCTATATTTATGTTATATTTTTAAATGCATGCTGTATGCACTTTAAAATATTCACGTATTATCTTGTCTTCAAGCACATCAAGCCTACCATTAAAAGCAAAGATACACCTCTCAAAAAACAAA